>NC_056728.1:1961129638-1961177138 GCF_019279795.1 Protopterus annectens
TTATTTTAGTACAAACAAATGTAGTATCCAGGTTGCAAAAATAGCTTTTAAACTAACCCACCTTGTAAATCCTGCATTACAAGACGTTTCTAAATAATAATGTATTGCAAATGCTGCTCAAAATGATTTCACTGGTATTTGGACTTGACTGTGGCCAAGGACAGAGATGTAAGTATCTTTGAAGTAACCCTAAGTCAGCATCATCATCACCTGAAAACTAAATTCACCCTACCATTCATCCCCTAAAACTCCTTTTTCACATTTTTGCACATGGTGTCAGGGTATCACTTCAACAGTGACAATCATCTAGAGCCCATTTTATGTTTGAAAGTAGACATATAAGTAGACTATTGTTAGTTCAGCCATCAAACCTTTGCATAATAATGTAGCAAATTTTAAAATCAGTAAATGACTGCTCACCTTCAGTGCAGGAAGGTAGCTTTGAAACTTCTGTTAAATCTTAGAATTGTCATGTTTCCAGACACATTTACATTTTACAGGACTGCATTATTTAATATGCCTTTTATTATTTTTCTCTCAGTAAGTACACTTTCATTTTAGGAATGTTAACTGCTGGTCAGAGGAATAAGACAGAATTTATGTAGAATTTCTGAAGTCTCAGACAATGAATTCTAATAACATATATGGTGGAAATGAGTTTTCTGTAGTCCTGTGATACTGGTTATTTGTGGCTATAATTATAAAGTCCTCCAATACTGGTTATTTGTGACTATAAGCACAAAGTCCTCTGATACTGGTTATTTGTGGCTATAATTATAAAGTCCTCCAATACTGGTTATTTGTGACTATAAGCACAAAGTCCTCTGATACTAGTTATTTGTCGCTATAAACATAAAGTCCTCTGACACTGGTTATTTGTGACTATAAACATGAGCGCTGACAACAGCTGATTGTTTGCTCTTCCAGCTATCCGTATGTCTTTACCTTCTGAATAAACTGCAGAACCAAGTTGACCAATAACTTACTGTCTTCCCCTGATGATTAAATGTCTTAAAATGAGACTGAAAAAAGATCATTTGTTTATACAACACTGACAAGACTAAATTACTACTGAGACAGTAGACTTCTCTGTAACAGCTTCATTATTTATCAATATGGTACCAGCAGCATATGTTTTGTGAAAATCACTATCTAAAAAGCTTTGTTTCTAGTAAGAAGAAAAAACATTTGTATTTACTTTTCTTAACACTGTTACTGTACTCATTAGTGCTCTATTTTGGCATGAGATGATCAGTGCATATTTGTCTGTATATGCCTATAACTCTAATTTAAAATATATCTAAAAGTATTGGCCTGTCTGTTTTATTGTATATGTGCAGCTTTAATTTTGTACCTTAGAAACTCATTTCCCTCTCTGTGTCATCAGCTTTGCACTGTCTTGTGGAAGACGAAGCGGAGTGGTACGTTGTGTCTGTAGAGAAAATTATGCTGGACGGAACTGTGAAAGGTCAGTGTTGGAATGATGTCCACAACTGAGTATAGAAATGTCAGTAAATCTAGATTAAACATGACATTTTGGTTCACTGGAGGTAAAATCTAAATTACCACATAAATTAGTTTATTATTGATTAAATGTATTTTAAACATGTACATTCATGCAAATTATAGCACAAATTTATAATAGTGAACTTAAATTTTGTAGCTGGTTATGTTAGAGTTAAAAATATATATGCTTATGTAGTCAGGAACAAAGTGTTAGTTATAATAGTAATGATCACTGTGTAAAAAGGAGAGAAACCAGATTTACACACAACCAGAGCATTTTTCTCATGAGGGCAGAAATGAATAAATTTCATTGGAAGTAGATAAACCTAGCCTCAAGTCACCACCATCTAGACAGCCATTATCGGTATTATACCCCCGTTTAATTTAAAAACAATATTTCTTGTGTTTTTAACCCATTGCTTCCTTCAAGAATATAATCATCAGGAAAGTAGAGTTCTAATGTATCATTTAAGAGTATTCACATCTTTACAACACACTTCCCTGTATTCCTGAAATAAGTATGTCATTGAATTCACAGTCTAACTTCTGAAGTCCTAGTAAAGGTACATGCATAAAACTAAGGCAGCAAGGTGACATCTACAAGCTGGCATGATTTGGTCAGCATGGGTTGTGCACAGCTGGAGTTAGGAAGTATTTACAAAACGTTATGAAAAAATAGAACATATTTCCACATTTACATTTATAATGCAGATATTGTATATGATACTGTCTTGTTGACAGTGGTGTATTCATGCAGTGGGTGTTAATAAAAAGTGATGTTAAAACATGGTGGGTAATAAAAATACATTCTGAGGTATAAATGCTCTTTTGGTACAGCAGTTCTGACTGTTTCCTATGTTTTCATGACTGCATTCATTTCATAAAAGCTGTGAGACCTAGAATTGAACAAATGGTAAACAAATGGTGCCTCTTACAGGCATCATGGCACAAATGTTGCCACCAAGGGTGTAGCTAGGCATATACTTTGTACTCTGCTGAGTACATTTTTTTCTGTGCATCACATCAACATGGCTTTTTTTTCAGGTCATATTATTTGTTCAACTGTCTAAGTCAATGCATTTAACAACAGGTGCAATATTGTTAATCTAAAAAAACAATGGGCAGGATTCACGAAGGCTTGCACGGAGTGTAAGAGACGTGTAACACTCCATGCAAGCCTCGCGATCCAGGAACAGCCCAAAACTCCGTGTAAGAGATCAGCTAAAACGTCTCTTACACGGACTGGGCGTGGATATGCTAAATACCTCACTTGCAGCCAAAAGGTACGCAAATGAGGTATATTAGCGATCCACGAAGCAGAAACCAGCCCGTGTAAGAGACGTTTTAGCTGCAGAAATGTACTCAGTTGACAACTGAGTATGTTTCTGCAAAAATCACAACGGAGCCATGTCAGCTCCAAATAAAGGGTGCATATGTGTCAGGCAGCATGCCAATGGCCAAATATGTGGCCATTGGTAAGGTAACCTAATGCAAAAATTTAAAAAATATAATGTTTAAACGCAGCGCAGCCCCACGCAAACGGGCTGCGCTGTATAAAACATAAAAATGAAGGTTATAAACCCACAAATGTGGGTTTTATGCAATACATGGAATGACAATGCAGGGACCAGCATACCAAAAACAACATGGCCACCGTGTAGTGGTTGCTAAGGGGGGAAGCTGAGTCAAAGACATGTAACTAAGCATTAGTAGGCAATCTCATGTAAATGAGGGTTAGGATACTGAATCCCACAGTCACATAGCTAATGAGCACAGTCTGAGTAGTGTAAGAGATACATAAGGGGGAGGAATAGAGTAGGAGATAGGTGACATCACAGGGGGGAATGGCAGAAAGAAATGCAGTTCATTGGAGGTCAGTGCAATATGACAGATGACAGACACATATCATGGAAAGAGGAGTGCCACAAGATAAGCATGGGAAAGTCAAGAAATGGAAGGTGCACACTGTTACTTACACCAAAGTTTCTTGCTGGTCGTGCATGCGCACGTGTGCGCACCATGAAGCGCGAGTAGGGCAGTGTGCATGCGTGTAAGGCAGACTGAGCATGTGGGAGCGTGGTGGTAGATGTTTAACACTGTTTGCGCTGGTGTGCGCATGTTTTTTAACCCAAATAGGCAGATCCTGACCCATGTAAGCATGTGTGCGCGTGTGTAAGCCTCTGTGAGCGTGTTTCTGCTGGTATGCATGCATGCTGCTCCCCCCTGAGGAAACAGAAAAGTAAAAGGAAGCAATAGAATTAGTAGGAAGCTAGCAGGGTATACTGCTGGAGCTAGCAGGTGAAAACAATTAGAAGCAGGCAATTACACAGACAGAATAGTAGCCCAGCCCAGCACATAAAACTCTGCAAACAGCAGTGCAAGATGTTTCTTTCAAAAGACACTGCAAGACAGGAGTAAGCTATTAGAAGTGAAAACTGAAAAAGCTGAACTCAGAGCAGAAATGTTAGGGGCTGCCATAGCTGTCATAATGAGACATAGGCGACTTGCTGAGGGTGGTGACAATGCAGATGGTGCAGATGGTGCCAGACAACCCACAGTGAGGAGATGGAGAAGAGTGTACAGGCCCAGGGTCACCTACCACGGGTTACATGAGCTGGAGATAGTATAGCGCTATAGAGTGGACAGAGAGCTCCTGCAGCAAATAGTTGAGCTGTGCAGGCCACGCCTCACACACAGAACCAACAGAGGGGAACCCTTCCCAGTGGAAACCAAGGTATGTGTTGGCCTAAGAATACTAGCAACAGGTACCTTCCAAAGACCAACTGGTGATATGATGGGGATATCACAGGCATCAGCCTCCAGGGTACTGCACCAGTTCCTGGATGCCATGTCAGCACATGTCTGTGATCATGTATATTTCCCCAATGCCCGTGAGGTATTGGCCAGCAATATGCGTCTCTTCCAGCAAATAGCGGAATACCCTGAGGTAGTGGGTGCAATAGACTGCATGCACATACGCATCAAAGCACCAGCCGGTGAGCAGGGTAGGGCCTACATTAACTGCAAGAGCTTCCCCTCCACCAACTGCCAGGTCGTGTGTGATGCCCAGGGCATAATAATGAATGTGTGTGCTGGCTGCCCTGGGAGCTACCATGATTCCCACATCTGGCATTTGACGCAGCTGTACCAGACATTTGCCAATGGGGACATCCCACACGGACACCTAGTGGGGGATGCAGGTTATGCACTGGAGCCGTGGCTGATGACACCCATCAGAAACGCACACACACCTGAACAGGAACGCCATAATGAGGCACACGCACAAACACGTAATGTAATAGAGCGTGTGTTTGGGCTGCTCAAGTCACGGTTCCGGTGTCTGGACACATCTGGTGGAGCCTTGCAGTACACACCAACTACATGTACCCAAATTGTCATGGTATGTGCTATGCTACATAATATGATCTTGCAAAAACAGCTGCAGCAGGACCAGCATAGGGCTGGGCCAAACAGCCCCCACCATTGCCAAGGCCATCACAGGCAGAGCGTGACTCGGAGGAGGAACAACCTGAGCCTGCCCCAGTAGGCAGAAGGAGGCGTGCCCAGTATGCCCTGGCCTTGGCAAAGAGGCAACGCATAGCACATACACTGGCTCAGTAGGAACCCTGGGAATGATACCCCCTCTGACTCACTCAAATAATAACAGGGATGCCTAAAACGACATGACCTGCTCACAAACATGTACAGGGAGTGTAATATGCGCATCCGACAGAGGCAGCCCTGCAGCACCACCTGAGGCAGGAATGCCATGTGTTAAGTAATGTAACACCATGTACTATATGCACACCTGAGGACCCTGACTAACATCCACCCACACCAAGCATGAAGCCACAAAATGACGATGGGATGATCAGTTGCAATAACTGGCTGAAGTAATGCAGTTAGTCAAAGGGGAGCCAATGATTTTCAGCCTGGGAAGACATGCGGAGCATGACATGATGCACCACCAGCTAGGGGTGGCGTGCACCTATCAGTCCAGGCCCCATGGATACTGGCAAAGGCTGTCAGTACCCACAGCATGCCCTGAATAGGTAAGTCTCAAAACACAAACCCACCTTCATAGGTACCACAAGGGATAGGAACCTAGATGTAACGCTACCCAATGCCAGAAGTCTAAACAGCAAGATGCGTGCAGTGTAAATACACACAGTATGGAGAATGTTGATATCAGTCCTGTAACAGAAAACTGGGTCAAGGCTCACATCAGCACCCTAACACTACCAGGTTACACCTCATACTGTGCTGTACAGCCGCAAAACATGGAACAAGCTACAAAAGGAGGGTGACTAGCAATAAATGTCAAGGATAACCACACCCCCATGTTGGTACCACAACAAGAAGCAGCATGGATTAGCCATGGTCAAATACCAATGGCTAAAACCATCTCCCAGTATATAGCCTGCTGCAGACTACTGTCCTAATACCAGGAACTGCACCTGGCCTATGTTGGAATACATGAATATATCAAGCCCCCAAACCACATTATATTGCTTGACTGAAAATACCCAGACATACACTGGGAGCATTATACTAGCACCAACACAGTAGGAGAAAAGTTCCCAGAATCCATAAACCAAAATGCCCAGGAACAACGTACCACTCCCACAAGAGAGGTAAGCATACTGGATGTGATAATCAGCAACATGTGTACTGGATGGCAAGATGAGAAGTGTATCCTTCACTGGTAAGACCAGACCATAGAGTAATCACACTGGATATACACATCCTGACCACAGTCCCTGGCCAGAAAACCACAGTGAAAAACATGTGTAAAGCATAGGTTGCACCCCTCCAAACCGATGTGGAATCCACGAAAGGCCCTGTGCAAGTGCAGAATATGGGACACACCGCAGAACATGTTATACAGGCATTCCATGAACACAGCCAGGAATGCTTGGAGTATGCAATCACAAATAACAACAAGACACAATGCCATACACGCAGGCATCTGGCATGCTGGACTCCAGCCATTACCAAACCATGCAAGAGAATGAGGAAGCTACTACATGATAGAGAAAACATAAAAATGGAAGTAATCACTGATCAGTAGTATGGCAATAAAATATGTCCACACATACAATCCACTAAGGCCAGCCACAACAAGTAGAATCTGTGAATCCAGAGGCAATATGACACCTGCCCCAAGTACACAGACAATCCACAACTCCCCCCAATAAATACAAATATATGTGAGAGATGCAACCATTTATCCAAACCGGAGGCTGAGCTCCCCCAACTCAGTACTGTCAAAACTAGTCAGGAGGAGAAGGTAACCACATACACCACAAACCCAGTCCCACATAGACATATCACAACTGTAAACCAAGCACATAAACACAAAAAAACATTCCTGGAGGCCCTAATTACAAACACACCACACCAACAGAAGCCTCCAAAGCAGATCCCAAGCAACCACAACCTCCAAACATAGCACATGCAACACATAGTACACAAAGCTGGTGTGCCAAACAGTTACAGGCCAGAAGGAGAAACAACATGCCTGATACAGTTGTAATAGGTGTCTGTATAAGCAGACACACTGCTGTCCCACTCACCAGACTGAACAAGGGAAAGGGTACAGTATGCTGCCTGTAGGCTGCCACAATATGCCACATAACACAAGTACGCAGGTCACCCCAAAGCAAGCAGAAATATAATGCACTCATTGTCCATGCTGGTGTGAATGACCTGAGATGTACCTCCCTGGACTACATGAAAAGAGACATGGATGAGCTCTCTGAGTATGTACCCCAGGCCGGTATGACACTGGCCGGTTGCAGCATCCGACCCTCACCAAGAATGATGCCACAGTACAAACACAGAATGATCAGCTTTAACAGGTGGCACAGTTACAGCTGTCAGTCCAAGAGGGTTTAATGTCTGTCTGCTTGAGATGTCATGCATGACAAGCCATGCTGCTGTTCCAGGGATGGCTTGCACCTGTTACCCCTGGGCATCTGGATACTGGATAAGGCCTTTGCCACCTCCATAGAGCCGTACGTAGGCAAGGCCAAAAAGACTAACCCACCACCCTAGAAAACATAAGTGGTAAGAAACATAAGGGTAATGCTGACCAATGCCAGATGTGTAAACTGCAATATGCATGCACTGAGGCACTTCCCAGTATGGAGAACATCGATGTCTGTGCAGTGACAGAAGCCTGCTGCAAGCCTACTGATAGCACACCAGCACTACCAGGTTATACCACATATCATGCGTTATGGCCCCAACACCTGGACCAAAACATCAAAGGAGGGGGAGTATCCATATGCAGCACAGACACCCATACGGCCAGGTAACTGATAATGCACAAAGCAGTGGAGACCACCCATGTGCACCTAAGTGTAGTCAAAACTGCTGTACAGTCTGTAGCATGCGACAGACCACACTCTCACACACAAGAACCCCACCCAGACATCCTGAAGACACTGGACAGTATGAATGTCCCACCAAATACCAGACAAGGTACTCACAAATTACCACATAGGTGGTAAACAATTATGTATGCAAGGAGTAATCAGGGACCTAGGGACACAAGTTGACAGCAACCTGTCATGTGACACTCACAATGCCAATGTGGCTATGAAGACTGTCTATATTGGACACCGTATCATGAAAGGATTCACATCTACATCAACAGAGGTCACTGTGCCCCTGTACTGTTCCCTTATCAGACCCATAATCTAGTACAATGACTCATATGGGATGTACCGTACCTGACACCTGCAGCGGTTCGGAAGACCTCAAAGGTACCCCACCAAGAGGATAAAGGGTGTCAAATATATGTCATATGCTGCCTGGCTGTAGACACCCCAGCTGAATGCAGTCACAGACTGCCTACACAGAGGCATTGTATGTCTGTTGTACAAGGCCATGTCCAACATTGGAGTAATGGACATGCTCCACCACAGGAAATCAAAGCCATTGGAGCTGTGAGAGTGACAGATGTCAGCCACAATACATAATGAAATAGGATGTGCTGGAGGGACAGATATATAACCCAGAGGCTCACCACACCCAGAAACATGATCCCAATCCATGTTAGGCAGAGCCCCTCACTGACACCCCTCAACAGGAATATTGCCAAGTGGATGGATGATCGTACATGTACACTGGGGGTCTTCACTGTGTCACGTCCAGACAGAGGCACAGTAAAGAAAATCATAAATGGCCATAATAGTCGCATAGCAAGGGGCGGTGAAAGACACACACACTCTGGCTTGGCTTACTAATGCCCTAGGGTGGATAGCCTAGTATGAACCCATGAACCTATGAAGATACAAATTGTACAGGACACTAAGGATATTCACAAGGCTTACTTAACTGATGGTAGGAACCATGTTGGGAATTCACAGATATGCTCCAAATCACACAGATATTACAAACAACATACCAAACACACACACATATTGCCAACATACAACCTGACAGGTTCAGTGTAAACCCCCCCCCCCCCAGAATGCAAAATATCTATCCCAGCAGACTGCTGGTCCCCTGACATTGCAGATGCTGAGGTAACAGCCATCATCTGCAAAGCAAAACACACAGCAGCAAAGGTATGTGATGGTGTCCTGGGCTGAGGCCAACATGGGCTCCAAGAATAATGGAATGCCAAATCACACTACTGCCCAATGTCAGCCTTACCACAGGATATGTACCCAAAGAGCAGTGTACAACAACAGTGGTCCTTCACAACAAAGGTGTTGCCTGAATGGATACTGCAAACTACCACCCCAGGATCCTGACAAGCTTGGTCTGCACAGCTATGGAAAGGATCAGTATGTACCGCAGACATAAAGCTATCGTGGACCTACTGACACTGGACCCTACACAGTGTGGCTGTTGTAACTGCAGATCCTGCCCCTAAACATGTTTGACCCATTTGAAACAGTCATTAAGGTCATTGATGAGGGCAATGTGGTCCACACAGCGTAGCTAGACCGTGCATATGCTTCCAGACAATACCCTACGAGTTCAGTATGGATATGTTCACCAGCTTAAATATATACCCCTATGTCAGTAGAGGGGCTGCAAACCAGACCAAGGACAGAACTGACATGGTCAGAAATGCTGCATCCATGTCAGACTACAAAGCAGATATGAGTGGCATCCCACAAGGCTTGGTCCTGGGACCCCCCCCCGTTCCATATATATGTCCCATAGGTACAGGCCAACATGGAAGGACTGTGACTGAACATGTATGCAGAGGAGTACAAACAGCCCACCATATCCGACCCCCAGCTGACACAAGCAACCCACAAAAGGGCCACCTAGAAACAGACAACTGGAGCCATAGCCATGTCAGCAAGCTAATTGCAGAACTGTGTATAGACAACCACCGTGGATATACAGTAAGTGCCCACAAATTACCACACAGGTGTTAACCCATTACGTACCTAACATATAATGAGAGACCTGGGGACACAAGGTGATATATACTGCATTGGACAAACATGTGGCTGTAGTGTTCGCAGAAACATACTATATACCCACCCAATCATGAAGGTTGTCAGATGTAGATAAGGGGAGGTCACTGTGGCTCTGCAGTCATCCTTCATCAGTGTCACAATTGACTACAATAGCCCCTGTGGGATATACCCCAGCAGACACCTCCATCAACTGTAAAGTCCACAACAGTACCCCACCAGGAGTAGCAAAGACCATGAACAGATGCCATGTGTTGCCTGAGTAAACAAACTGCAGCTCCACACACTGCCATACTGCCCACCCAGAGGCAAGCTGTGCCTGATGTATGAAGCCATGTCCAAGCTGGAATCAATGAACATGCTGCACCTTGTACAATCTGAATGGCAGTGAGCTATGCACATGAGAGACCTGAACCCCAGCACTGACATACATAGGACAAGCTGTACAGAATGATCCATAACACAGAAGGCACCCACACTCTTGAGTAAACTCCCAGTACAGGTTAGCCAGAGAGTCACCTATCGACACCCCTCAAGAGGAATCCCGATGAGTGGATTTGAGATGGTAGGTTAACCCTGGGTATCACTGTTATGTCAGAGGTAGACGGAGGCACAGTATACTAACTATGACATATGTCATGGCAAACTCCAGTTACAATGTGTGTCGAAGGACAAACACACTCTGTGACTAGCATCAGAAATGGCCTAGGGAACATCGCTAGTGTTTGCCAATGTCCACCTATGTTGTGGAATACACTACCAATGTTGGACAAGCCTGGTGTAAGTAGTCCATATCTGAACATAATGCAACATGGTCATATGTGCACAACTGGCCCCTACACAGTCTGTTGTGCTCACTATGAAGATGTCAAGCAGTGATAGGACTAAAGCCCAGGATACTGTCCACCACAGTGAAAGTACTGAACCAGTACACTATACGGTACTACAGTGTTAGGTCATTATGAAAGGATGTTGACAACTGTATGCAAAGTATCCCATGCAATCCCTGCAGGCACAGTATAATCCCTGTTGTGGCAGACATGAAGCAGTTGGCCAGTTAGTACACAACATGACACCCAACACACAACCATAAACGTGAGATATTGTTGAAGTTCACACACACCCAAATATGTGGTGGACTTCAGAGTTCAACATATGGAAAGCTCACACTGGGCATGCTCGCACACTTTGATAAATGAAGCATATGTCAGACAACATGCCATGGAAAGGCTGAACTGGGCATGCGCACACACTTAGCCCATATCTCCGTTTAGCAGTTGGCCACACATATCTGGTATTTGTATGTGTCATTCCAGGAACCAACCACAACACAGCAATCTGCCCAGTGCACACAGTAAATGACTACAGAGACATAAGTGATATAGTGGATCACCCTTATATTCAAACATCTTCCACAGATACACAAGTTGTTCATAGGAACAGGGAATGCTGTGGCAATAAAGACCTGCAAACAGTCTAACAGCACAACAAATATTGTGCATCTGACAATTGAACATATGGGTGTAGAGGTCAATACTAGGCTTGTTGCCCTAGGGAATGACAGCTTAGCCAGAGTGTGCTTGGCATCTGCATCCCCAGTACAGTAGGCTACTGTTAAAGTAGGTCACATAAGGCAACATGTGAGGCTAGTGAGCTGTGCCTCTGTCAAGCAGGGGCACAGTGGAGATCCCAGGGTTTGAATGTGCTAAGCCACAGCCATGTTGTTGGTGTGTGCTGGAAGAGGGTTGCTGAGGACCTCTAACAGTAAGTGGGCATCAATAACAGACTGAGGGTGCCCTATCTGCATTGTCTGGGCAATTCCACTGTCAACACTGCGTTGTGATGATTACGTGGGAATGAAGTGTCGTGCCGGTACTGTTCACAGATGTCCTCCCTCTGTGGGCTACAGCTCTGCAATGTATTAGCTCACTCTGTCTGTTGGATGGCTCATATATGGCTGGTGTACACCTGACATGTGTCTTGTTGTGGACCAGTCATGGGTATATGTGGGATAGCATGATCAATGCAAACCTTACATATGCTCATAGAATGCAAGTGTCAAGGATTATGCAGAGTGGCCAGTATAGTCCCCCAGCATGGTTCCTTTGAAGTCGTCCACCCCAGTCTTCACAAGTGTAGAGTCTGCTTGTGCAAAATACAGTTTGTTTGCAGTGACAACCTTGCCTGGGGGTGGGGATGGGATATGGATGTCCAGGGAAAGGTAGATATGGTCAGATATCAACAATGGTGGTCTACCTGTGGTGTGGAACAGTGAGTACCCATGTTGCAGATGGACAGGTGCAGTATGTATTCCCCCATGTGGCTGTGGTGAGTGGTTCTGCCATAGCACATGGACCCACAAATTGTAGTGGCTGTAGGGTAAAGTGGTAGAGGCCTGAGTAGTTCCCACACACAATATGCCTGTACCTGATGTTAACAACTGGAATGGTGTATGTGAACACCTGCATATCCCGGCACTGTTCCCAGGGAAGCAAAGTGTGTGTCCTGGATGTGGGAGTGGTGTTCTGGACTGGTTGTGTTGTGTGTTACAAGTCCTGTGGTCACGAAGCATGGTATAGAACATAACCTGCCAGTGTGATGTGCATATCTGACCCTGACGTAGGTGGCTGCAAATGCATATATATGCTATCCCCCACCTGAAAGGTAGTACTAGATGTACATACCTCTGTAGAAATAAAGATGTCAGCACCCTATAAATACTGCAGGTGCATACCAGATGACCAGTAATTCTGTTAGCACGCTCTGCTAATGCGTCTCTCTCAAGTGTCATAATATAGGTAGGTAGGAGTTCGAACCATGCAAATGCTCAGTGTGTGTGTGTGGGTGAGCGGGGTTGATGTGTGTGCAAGTCAGTGTGAGGGAGATGTCCCTTTTGGCAACTGTGAAAGCACTCTACAAGATGCACATTCCCCTATCTAAGCATGGATGATGTCAGCACCCTATAAGTACAGCAGGAGAAGGGAAACCTCCCAGTAATTCGAATAGCGTGCTCCGCTAATGCGTTTGTTACGAGTGTCATAACATAGTTAGGTAGGGGTTTGAATCCTGCAACTGCCCAGTGTGTGTGGAGGGGGGGTTAGTGTGTGTGCAAGACTGTGTGAGGGAGATGTCCCTTTTGGCAACTGTGAAAGCACTCTACAGGATGCACATTCCCCTATCTAAGCACGGATGATGTCAGCACCCTATAAGTAAAGCAGGAGAAGGGAAACTTCCCAGTAATTCAAATAGCGCACTCTGCTAATGCGTCTCTGTCACGTGTCATAACATAGTTAGGTAGGAGTGTGAAACCTGCAAGGGTGTGTGTTTGGATGTGGGGAGTTTGTGTGTGTGCAATTCTGTATGAAAAACATGTGCTTTTTTGCAATCAGAAGATCACACTACATGATGCACATTACCCTTTCCAAACACTGATGATGTCAGCACCCTATACATACAGCTGGAGAAGGGACACCTCCCAGTAATCCGAATAGTGCACTCTGCTAAAGCGTTTCTCTCAAGTGTCGTAACATAGTTAGGTAGGAGTTTGAAACCTGCAAATGTGTGTGTGTTTGGATGTGGGGAGTTTGTGTGTGTGCAATTCTGTATGAAAAACATGTTCTTTTTTGCAATCAGGAGATCACACTACATGATGCACATTACCCTTTCCAAACACTGATGATGTCAGCACCCTATAAGTACAGCCGGAGAAGAGGAACCTCCTAGTAATCCGAATAGTGCGCTTCGCTAATGCGTCTCTCTCACGTGTCATGACATAGTTAGATAAGGGTATGAATCATGCAAATGGCAAGTGTGTGTGTGTGTGGGGGTAGTAGGGTGTGTGTAATTGCAAGTGTGAGAGAACAGATCCTTTTGGCAAATACTACAATACACCAGATGCTGCATATTCCCCCAGTAAACACAGGGGATATCAGCACAGCCAAACAGGGCTACTTAGCCAGTAATGCCAATAGTGCGCTCCGCTACTGGGTCTATTACCATTGTCAGAGTACAGATAGGTATGTTTTGGAAACCCACAACTGCCACGTGTGGTTGTGTCACACATTATGACCTTGTGTGAGTCTTTGTGCATAACAATGCATGCCATTGCCTAAACCAGCAATGGCAATGCACACATGATGTATGTGTGTGACACATACACATAAATACCTGTGACCTGCAGTAGTTACCATGTCTGTCACGTGCCTCGAGTGGATAAATGGTATTCGCAATGCATAACAATATGACTGTGTCTTACTGTGCAGGGGCCGCACGCGGTATGTGTCTATACAGTGTGGGTGTATATGGTAAAACACCTACAGCAGGGGATACACATCTGGTGTGGGCCATATAGTCTACATGTAGTTGATGTACAGGTGCTGCATGTTCCCACCTGTTGTGGGAGTGGTAACATGTTATTCCACTGCAATTCAGTGACCACATGCTGGGAACCTTTCAGCTAGTGTGTTGTAGCTACAGTAATGCTCACGCACAATGTTTGGCTGGATGCAGTCCAGCCATATAAAGACATTTCTTGAGACTGTCATATTGCCAGTGTTGTTATGGAGGATAGGTGGGTTTCCTGTGTATGGAAGGGTTGTGTGTGCCAGGCTATGAACCAGAAGGCAGTCCGACACACTGTTAGCTGCACATGAATAAGCCCTGATGCTTTGTGCTGTGCCAACAACCTGGAGGTGTGTGTATCTGTGGTGCCTTGGGATACCACCCCCCTGTCCATGTGTGTTACATGTGTAGGGGATGACAGGCATGGTATGAGGTATAACCTGGCAGTGATGGGTTGCACCTGTGAGCTGTGAATCAGGACTCTGGTACTGCACAGACATTGCAGTTCACCGTGCTGAGGACAGTGTCCAGTGCATGCATCTTGCGGTGTACACTGCTGGTGTTGTGTAGCATCACTGTTAGTGCCCTATCCTGTGTGATACCTGCGGAGGTGGCTATGTAATCCGTGCCTGCAGCAAAAGGCACTATGTGTGTATCAAGGGGCTTCGCCAATATACAATGGCCCATGAGTGTCACGTGCACGCTGCCCCTCGCAAATCATTGTGGCTTCCCTAGCATGTAAGCACACATTGACAGCCAGTGGATACCCTATGAATGACATTGGAGATTGAGCAGAATGTAGACATAGAACACCCTTCCTACATATAGTGGTAGCATACCTGGTAAGGGTATGATGGCAAACAAGATCAGGCTCATACTGGCCCGTGCCACATGCTGAGAGATCCCTTCTATGTTCCCTATCATGTAGTCCAGGGAGGTATGTCTCAGGTCATCCATAGTGGCATGGTCAATGACTGAGTCATATGTGTCCATGCCTCTGACTGACCTGTATGCATGTGTTTTGTGGTGGACCATAGTGCTCCACAGGCATATTACTGTGACCTTCACCATGTACAGCCTGTTGAGCGGGACCCCACTGCAGCGGCCAAGAGAGGTACCTGACACATCTGTAGCAGGTGTGTTGTGTAGCCCTACAGGCTGTGAGTGTGTGGCACACGGGATGTGTGTGCCATGTGTGGCATGTGCTCTGTTCCGACGTAACGTATGCCTGTGTGCCAGCTGCGGAGGTGTGTGATGCTCAGGCAGGATGCTATTCTGAGTCTCCAAGTATGCCCCAGTGTGTTCAGATTGCTGTCAGTGCGGGTCTATGTCAGACTGGTATTGTAGTCACTGTAGTATGTCATGACACCTGACAGGGTATGGCATTACTAGGTTCAGAGTGCTCAGTCCCCAGATTGGCTATGTGGTGGCATCCCACACATGTGTTGTACGTTCCTGGCCAGGGGTGAGGTTTGACTGCATACATGTGGCAGCTGTGACATTGCCACATGACTCACATAAACCACAACTGGACCATAAAGGTGATTCACAGGTTACCTTTGCACATGCTACCATAGTATTGTGATTGCCATGGTGATTACCAACACATAGGGCCAATGGGGAACAACATACTGAAGGTGTGTATGTGTGGGTGTACTGCTACTGATTTCATAGCACTGGCATATATGACTGCACACATGGGTAAATGCCAGGTAAGACATGTGCAATGTGTCACAGGCAACGTACATGCGAACAGGACAGACAGTGACGTGCTGTCATGTGTAAACTTGACATACGTATAGTACGCTATGCAGATGTCACTAGGAGTCCACAGAAGCACTGTAACTCTGCATTGCAGGTGGAAGCAGTGTTCCAGGGAACGCCAAGCGAACATGCATGCAAACAAAGCTACAGTAAGCAGGGCTGGAAGTAGTCCATTGTACAACAAAGTAGGGGTAACACTAACAGTAGGTAACAGTGCAAATATGTAGGCACTATCAACATGTACCCAGGAATGCACAGCTCAGATGTCCATGGTAGAACTGATATTATGTCATAGTTAATTGTGATTTGGATTACATTGGTACTGCACACATATCAACATGAGCAAACATCCACATTGCATAGTCGTTGTGGGCAATTTGCCACCATTACTGTACATGTCCATCACTGCGTATCACTACTTGCATTAGCTTCCCCCCTGTGCTACCCATGTATGTGGTTATCTGTTGACATCCTTACCACCGGTATGCAATAATGTGCAGCTGTTACACTTTGGTATGTACTATGGGTGTAGATAACAATTCAGGACAGTCATACGGTTACTGCATCAGGCATGCTGGGATATACACACAGTCATATCAGCACACTGTACTGTTACCAACATGATACTACTAATACACTTCTATATAGTCACCATGTGCATCAGCAATGTGTATACCTGTTCCTGCACTGATGTTGGAGATTGCAGGAGGTGGCACAGTTTCATCATATGCACAGGGTGTGAATTAGGTATGCCTGAGTCTGACACTCATACCATCAATTGACGTGTGTGTATGTGTGTTGGTGAGGGACAGCAGTACAGGGTGGGGCAATGTTGGTGCAGTGTGTGCATGTATGTGGTAGCCCTAGGTGTTAACATTTCGCATGTGTGTATGTACGCACACAGTTCCACCTCATGGCTGCCATATACAGGAGTTTGTGGACAGCCACAGACTACACCTGGCAGGTCATACAGATCAGTGTCTGTGGGCACGGACACGGTACCTGTGCCTGGCAGGGGTGCTACGGACCGTATCCGGTACTGAGCCAGACAGGATACTGTCATCAGAAGCGGGAGTGTGTTGACTGGACACAGGTCCCTGTTGGGACTGTCCAGAGCCACGAGCACATGGTCTCCTGGGGCGTTCCGATGACAGTGCAGACCCAGCATTGCTGGGGCTGCTGCTGGCACTATGGGGGCGTCCGCGGGCCTGTTGTCATCCGCGCCAACTGCCAGCTGCCGCTGTTGCTGGCATATGGCCACGTCGATGCCGCAACCGCCCACCATTGCCCTGGCTCATGGACATGTGGTTGTGGAACTGCTGTAATATGTCCCCACAATGTCTGTCTATGACATCGATGATATTAGGAATAGCATCCGCGATGTCACGCATACTGTCAGTCATGGCTGTGCGACATGCTCTCAGCTCCCTCAGACCCTGTCTGGTGTACCTTTCCATACGCAACTGTGCCTGCATGACAGCCCGAAACATAGCTGAGGTTGACAGACCTCTTTGGGTACGTCTGCCAGAGGCAGTACGCCCACGGATGCTCCCACGAGAACCCATGGGCAACTGTCTGTGTGGTACCATCGCAGGACCCTGCCCACGGCTGCTGTGTGGGGAAGCATGTGCCACAGATACCACATTACCCTGGTCAATGCCCACTGTATCCTGTCCATCACCTAGGGACAATGGTGACATAGGATATACTGGCAGGATGACTGTGCGCAATGATGGGGTTGACAACTGTGTACTGTCAATTGGCTGACCAATGGAGGACCCTGACACACCTTCCTGTGCCATTACACAGATATCATCATTATCAGTACCTGTGGCACCAGATTCAGGTTCCCTGCTGCAGGACACCAGAGCAGCACCAGAACCTGTGGTAGGAAGACAGGAAACACAGTTTACAGTGTCCACACAATTTTACCAGTGATGCACTTATGCACACATGCACACATGCACACGTGGACACATGCACACATGCACACATGCACACATGCACACGTGGACACAGGCACACATGCACACATGCACACATGCGCACATGGACACAGGCACACATGCACACATGCACACATGCACACGTGGACACAGGCACACATGCACACATCCACACATGCACACCTCGCAGTATACACACAGAGCACTACTGAGTTACACTAGTATTACTAGCACTCTCAGGACTATTATAGGTATTGTTAAAACACACTCACCAGCATGGATGGCCTGCCTTGCTGTAACACCGGAGGGACCTGCAGAAATGAGGAGATTAATGTCAGTGGGCACAACTGTGCCATTGATACTGCATATGATACAGTGCAATTGTACACCAGTTGCCTTTCACACGTCAGCTGCTGACATTGCCAATATCACACCTGCACAATTACATACTATGTTGACAGCTACATACCATGGACACACCTTACACATGCATAAACTAACAGTGTACAGAATAGTCAAGTGTACATATGGCATATTACCTGCACGCTCCATGTCATGCTGCTGTGTGGATCCAGCCTCCATCATGATGCAGGTGTATTGCTGTTGCTGTTCCTGGGCTGGAGCCACAACACTTAGGAGTAGCCCCTCCAGTCTGGTGAGGGGGTGAGGGAGGGGGATGTGTGGCCACCCCACCTCCTGTGGCAACCTGTTGCCTGTGGATATCCGACACATGCTGATGGACATTTCTGATTAAATCACTGCAGTGATGTCATACCTGCTCATATGTCCTATTATGCGTGCCAATGTCATTTACCCTATGGACAAGGTCTTGCCACAGTGCAGCCCTCTCCTGCTGATTCTGGCTGGTGTGGGAAAACAGTATGTCA
This sequence comes from Protopterus annectens, assembly GCF_019279795.1. Lineage (NCBI taxonomy): Eukaryota > Metazoa > Chordata > Ceratodontiformes > Protopteridae > Protopterus > Protopterus annectens. The sequence goes on from NC_056728.1 coordinate 1,961,148,530, forward strand.
TAATCCCGCACCAGGCTCTGGTGTATCTCCTCATCTTCTGCTGCAGAGTAGGCGGGATTACACTGACATGCCATGTCCCTGGAAGAGAACACAAACAGGATATCAGCAGACTATGTCAGCAATATATGGCACACATACTATACATGATACTCAACTGTAGTGATATACTACTACTCCCATATGTAGCATGTGTGTGTCTCTTGGTGGATACACAAGTACATGGCCAGATATCAGTGCTCAGCCAGCACCTGTGCAACAATACCTGCCACATTCCATACAACATAGTAGCATGCCCCATCGGTCAGCACACTGTGACAGGTCCAATGCACAACCTCACTCTGGGGGTTCATACCAAGGTACTGTATGTGGAACGCCATCCACTAGTGTGATCTGGACACAAGTTACTCGGCCTGGATATACATATCCCACCACCACCACCACCAGCACAGTAGACTACTTTGATATGTATGTGATTAGACAGTTATTCACTTGTTAGGACTGAGATGGTATCCATGCAGCCCACTGGGCCAGTGGAAGCCACAACCCACACTGCTGACCCCTTTGCGAATGCTTCCCACGGACATCCCAAAGATTACATGAAACATGCACACACATTTCTAACCCAGACCCTATGCACAAAGGTTAGGCATCCTGTCCGGTGGACCCCAGCCAAAGGCAGATTGTATAACGATAGAAGGAGGCTACTGCAGGACTGAGCAGATTCACATTAAGGGAAGACATCTGTGGTCAGCACTGGTAATAAGCTACAGTCTCTCATAACAACATCCACGGCCTACTCTGGGAGGGAAATGGCCACGAACACTATAGATAACCACAAGGCCTTCTTCAGTTATGTTACACATATGGACCAAACGCCTCAGATATGCTCTGAGTTAATACACACCTACTTAACATTCACCGAACACACAGATATTGGCAACATTCTTGCAGACAGGTTCGGTGCATGTATCCCTCCTTCTCCCCCACACTTAGAAATACTTATCACAGCTGAATGTAACCTCCCTATCATCTCACATGTCCAGGTGAGGGCCACCCTCAGCAAAGCAGAACACACAGCATCAATGTGACCTGATGGTATCCCTGGATGTGTGCTACGTGAACTCCAAGAGGACATACAACCGCATATAAGACTGATATTTAACCTTGGCCGTACTACAGGATATATACCTGAACACTGGCATACAGCAACAGTGGTCCCACTCCACTAAGGAGGTACCTCTACTGACCCTGGGAACTACCGCACCATAAGCTTAACCAGCCTAGTCTGCAAAGCTATGGAATGATTCAGTATGGGACGCATATACAGCGATATTGGGTACCTGCAGACACTTGTTCCCGGCCAGTTTGCCTTTGTGATGGGCTGATCCTGCCTTTTGAAACTGGTTGACCTTTCAAAACAGTCACTACAGCCATTGATGAGGGCAACGCAATCCATACAGCCTACCTGGACTTGCCTAAGGCCTTCAACACAGTACTCCACTCAGGCATCATAGACAAGCTCATTAGCTTACATGTTACTACATATGTCACATGATGGGTTGCACACTGGTTGACATACAGAATCCATAATATCGATATTGTAGGAGCCATGTCAGACTCAATGCCAGTCACATGTGGTATCCCACAGGCCTCTGTCCTAGGACCCCTCTTGTTTGGCATTTATTTCTCAGATGTAAAAGCAAACGTGTGGGTTGTGGATGACAAAGTTCCCAGATGACTGTTAACTAAGCGCCATAGTCATTACACCAGCTGACACACACATCCTACAGACAGGCATCACTGCAATGGAAAACTGCTGCCAGGATCATGGCCTAACACTGAATGACATGTAATGCATAGTCATCCCCTTTTGGTGGAACTACGTGCACACAACATATCACATGGACATACCTATAGATACAGACCTATGACACATATGGAGGGTTCACAGTATTCAGACTATTAACCTGTTACTTTACATTACCTGTGTTTGTCGCAGCTGGTTGCGTTACCGCTACTACTGCTTCCTGCTGCTGCTGGCACGGCTTGTTACTGTCACTGCTGACAGCTTCAACTCAGTTTGTGTACCGTGTGTTGTTGTTTGTGTTTTTCTCTCTCTCTCTCTCTCTCTCTGTCTCTGTCTCTCTCTCTCTCTCTGTCTGCCTCCAGACAGTGCAATGAACGTATTGCATGTGTGGAGTGTGAGTACAGGATGCTTTTGTAGGTATCTGCATAAGTCCATGTGATGGCCTCTGCACCAATTGTAAGCCAGCATTTGCTAATTGCATGCAGCCAGTTGTGTACTGATTGCAGTTCTCACTGTGATTTCAGGACAGTGCTATAAAAGGGTATGTGAGATAGGCGTTGCCCTTTCAGATTGTAAGGGCGGGGACCATGCTGGTATGCTGTGGACACTGTTCTGTGAGTGTAAAGGTTAGTATCTCTCTCATGATTCATGCTGTGTTGTAGATTCACATTTCTCCATTCCTCTCTCCTGTTTCCTGTAGTAAGTGTGTATGCACACTGACACCTACAACTATATATTTATATATATATGTTTATATATATATATATATATATATATATATATATATATATATATATATATATATATATATATATATATATATATATATACATACATTTATATATGTACATTAACTGACATTATTACCTACTAGCTACCAACTAGCATGGCTGTTTCTGTTCACACACTACTATTATGGAAATCCACTAGTTCTGACAGTAAGTATGAATGGCATGCTTTGTGTACTACACATTCTATATTCCCTTTACATTCATTCCTACTATTACATGATATATTTATTTTAGCACAATGTTATTGTATAAGAGTCATGGCTTAGTGGTAGGTCATGCAGACTACTGTTTCCAAGGTCCTGGGTTCGGGACTGACAGTGGGATTTTATTTTGCTTTTGAACTGACTACAGGACCTGTCAATCAGAGTGACTAAGGCACTTTTAAGCAGTTGTAACCTGGTTAGCGCTGGTTTGTGCGGAGCTCCCACATGCGCACTGACGTTCAGCTCCGCGCACACCCGCTTACAACCGCTTAACAGTGCTTACTCTGGCGCACACCCGCGCTATATTCTTTGAAAGAAATGAAAATGGGGAGACAGGAAAGTGGTGAAAAAGGGGTCACAAAGAGGGTAAGACAGTAGGGAAACAAGCTTGGGTTTTGCAGGAGGGATGTAGGTAAGGCCCATAGCTGCCCATTTCTTCATCAGCAACAGCTGTGCATATGTATGTAATTTGGTGTGACATTTGAAACCTTCCACCCCTGAGAGAGGTGTCAGGACAACAATAATACTTGTTGTACAGCCAATTGTAATTGATAGTTTCCATGTCCAGCAGAGATGTGTGCGGAATGGGCAGCTATGTATGGGGCGTAATTTTTTGTGGGTACAGAGTGCCCTTTTTTTTTCAGGTGAGAGTGGTATGTCAGGTGAAGGAAGTCGGTATAGCTGGGGAGGTAGGTTGGGTAGGTCAACAGACAAGACAAACAAGATGCATACAGGGGCAGTGTATGACACGTGTGGGGGGGTTACACAATTGACGGGGACGGATGTTTGGATATCCAGAGCCCATGAGCCCACAGATGGCAACAGTGGAACTGATATCCCCACCCATGGGCAGTTGCCACTGTTCCTTCACTGCCCAGGACCGGGCTATGCTGGGGGCTGTGTAGGCCGGGCAACAGGCATGCCCGTAAGTTGTGCCACCTGTGGCTCAAGCTGGCGTAGGGGCCCAAGAACAGAGTTCCGGATCTCCCTACGCACCACAGTCCGGACGCTACGGTGGGTGAGTGGTGGTTCTCCTCCGGCCACACTTGCAGAGGGGAGATGGGCCCCATCCCCTGCAGCGCTTCCACCCGCAGGTGGCACAGGGCCACCGGAGGAGGGTACAGACTGGGCACTAGTGCCAGGTGCACTTGCCAGCTGAGGTGGGAGAGGTGGGTCCGCTGGAACCCGCCTTCCCTGCCGTCCTCTGTTTTGCATTATGTCATGACAGTTTGGGTTAGTAACATACAATACCATTTGCAATTAGTTGTAACAGCATGCATTAGTATTCCCATTAACCAAACACCCAGATATTCACACCACTGAACAGCAAGCATAACACATGCATAATTTGAACAGCAATACACAGTCCAACAACATGCAGGGTTGATTGATGGCAACAGGACATCAGGTTTGGATGTATGAACAGGGCAGATGCATCAATGGACATGCAAATATTTATGACCCAACAGGACAAATGTCCAGGGGTGTTAATTGTGATTGCACATACCATTTTCACGTGGAATGGGTTATATGTGGTTATAGGGTGGGGTGAAGAAAATAATATTAACACCTTTGAATACCAATACATATACTGTACATTTCTAATAGCTGCAGATATATACACACTACTGTTCTAACTACAGTTTCCTATATGATAACTACTTCAACTTGGTGATAGGACTGTTACTGCTACATCAATATACTTTTTATTGTTCTTCATACACGTTCATATCTGGCTTTGTTCAGCTACATCATCCTGCTACATTTGCTTTATATAGCTATAGACAACTGTGGATGTTTGGTATTTCAGACAATCATACTATCTGCATATTGCAGACTGAGAGCAACATATCCAGATTTTGGGATACACATTCCAGCTGCAGCAACACTTTGAACACATTTCGCTGCTTGGTTCTGCTTGTCACATTCATTTCATTCTGTACTGACTGCAGTATACTTTATTCAGGGGTTATTACTACTTTATTGGTGGATTCCTAACTCTTTCTCACACTCTCTCACTTGTTTTCATTTTACTATTCAGGATGGTACTTACTTCTAGGCTTTATTGACATGTTTTACCTGTAGTTATTACAATCTTTCCAGCAGTCTCACTTCTGTCATATTTCAGTATTTCAACAGGGGTATATTTCACACATGTGATTTGCTCATCTTCTGCAGCTGTACTTTTCAGCCTGCTACAGGCTGTGTACTATTATATTACAGGTGGGGCATCTTTATTTCAGACTTTATTTCAGACATTTTCATTTTTCTGTTTGGATTACAGACTGCAACACACTTTTGTAATCAAGCAATACTTGCAAACACTCTTACACTGTTACTTGCACATTTTATTACTTAGTGACTACACTGCACTCTTTTGCTAACTGTCATACTTTTATATTTCTTTACAGTTACTGGGAGAGGATTACTGACCTGCCTGGTGGCGCAACTGCACCAGCCTATCGCCATAGGCTCTGCGGTTCACAGAACGGACACCTGCAGCTGTAATATAAATGAAGTAATATTGGAATACACATCTCCATAATATCAGCTAGTTTAATTTCTTACATACATAATTAAATGTAACTTACTCAGTAGTGGGGCGTTGGGCATTTGCCGGGCCTCCTGGATCCAAAGGTTCAATTGGTCCTGCTTGCATCTCTTCAGGTCCGCATGGTGGTGACGGACCTGCTCACCAGTCCTTGGAATCCCTGTGGCACTGGTGAGATCATGAGCCAACCGGTCCCACGCCTCAGCCCTGTATGCTCCCCACAGGACCTGGCCCTGCATGAGTTGGGCCTCATGATTGTGGACTAGGAGCCAGACCATGTATCTGGACTCCTCAACGCCCCACCTCTGTGCTCGAAAGCAACTACCCTCACCTACTCCTGTCATTCTGGCTGCAAGTTAGTTCTGCTATCGTTTATGCTGTGTATTCCCGCTTATGGGGCTTATATATGCCGTTTTTCCGCACATATCTGTGATTGGCCATTTTGGAATTGTATCAACTTCACAAAACCTGCTTTGTCATGCTCCACTTTGTATTCATTCCTATATATTTGCTATTACTGCATTTCTAGGTACTGCTGTCATGGCTTAGTGGTTCAGTACCTTAACTATGGTGCATAGTATCCTGGGTTCGAATCTGGCCACTGCTTTTTATTTTTTATGACTGTCTAGACAGGCTAGGGGGTGTGTCTGTGTAAAGGCAGTTTTGATATAGCTTGCTCAACGTTGCCCGTCGGTTAGCTTGTTGGCACGGTGCGCAGCTCCGTGCAAACGGGGTACGCTGGTTTACGCTTCATTTGGCTTTTAGCACGCATATTACGCTCAGCTCAGCTAGGGGCACACAGTTTCAGCGTGTTAAACCACTGCTCACCTACGGGCACTCATTTTACACCTGTTAAACCACTGTTCACCTATGAGCAGATGCACTCACCTTGTTAAACTGTAGCTCAGCTATAGGCACATCTCGCATTTTTTATTGTTTTTTCTCACATTTCTTCAAAATAAATGGACTATTTCATTACATTTTACATAAAATATGATTTTATATGTGTACATATTTGTCAGGGACTTGTTTTGTGCTTATTTTACTAAAAATAAAAATTGATGTTGTGGGGGCTTGAACCATGGATGCCTGCTCTTCAGCCGACATCTTTACTGCTACCCTATTGCTTCTTGGCTTACTTTGCATATTTAGTTCTTATATGCTTTTCCACTGACTGCTAACTGTGGCTAAGCTACGGGCATGCCCGCGCAAATGAGCGCACTCACGGGCAAACATCTTTATGATTTAAAAATATATATAACATGTTCATTTATATATTTTATGTTCATAGTCTGTGGGGGCATGTGTTGTGTTGTGTTTATTCACATTTCCATGGCCTCTGTCGTGGGAGTTTACTTTGGGCACTTTTACTCTTCTGGGGGCGTGTCCGCTTGCAGGGCTCGGCCTACGGACACACCCCCTACTGTCTTCCACGGACCGTGTTAGCCTTAGGTGTGATTCAGCATGCCCTCATGCATATGCATGACATGCTGACGTCACACCGTTTAACTGCAGCCTCCGTGTAAGCCATGTATCTCTTACACGGAGGCTTCGTGAATCCTGCCCAATATTTTTAATAGTTTTAGGGGGAAGAGAGAGAAACAAGACTTGCATTTATTAAGTGCTTGGGGGCAGCATTTTGAGAGGTGTTCATTTTTAACTGTCAGGTGTCCAAGGGGGCAGCACTAAAAGCTTCTGAGTACAAAAAGAATTTGCGTGCTACCCCCCGGTTGCCACTGATACTTGCCATTTAAAACAAACAGTTTTGTTGATTAATATTGTTTTCAAATATTGTGAAATTATTGCATGCATAATTTGTGTATTTCCAACAATATCACATAACAGCACTATGGTATTCCTTTTTGTCATACATCATTAGAAAGCTCTTGAACAATAATAATAATGATAATAATCTTGAATAATAATAATTCTGTCATTGATATCTGGGATATATCTTGCATACTTACAGGGGTGTAAGCCTTTGTTAGACTACATTACTAGAATGTAGAATGTACTAGAACCAGCTGTGTAGGATTAAATGAGTTAAACAATTCTGTTGAAAAGCTGCACTTGGTGCAAATGTCCTTATTCACTGAAATGCTAATGCTGAGATGTCTGCCTGGTTTATTACATAAACTTATTCAGGTACATATATATGCAGTGTGAGAGGAGAGTTTTATGCTGGTGGCAGTTTGGCACTGTATGACTGAAGAGCTTATTTTCTTATTTCACTTTAGCACTGAGGCCTCAATGGCAGTAAGTTCAGTTGCATTTCATTTTTTGTTTCACTAAATGAACCTTGTTTTGGAGGCAGTAGTTTAACACCACAAAAGTAATCCATTTAGCCAATAAAATAGCCAAGCTGCTAGGATGCTTTTAAAATTATTGGATGTTACAAAGCAATAAAATACTTCTCAGGGATGCTTTCAGAACCAATACTACAAATGGATGTCTTCCCCACTGTTGTAAGGTCCATTATTTGCCTGTAACAGCCACCCTGGACATTATTGTACACATAAAATGGGCTGTCTGTGGATGTGTTTTTGTATTTTTTAAAATAAAATAAAGGTTTTGAATACAATTAAGATGTAAAAATAGTTTCTCCGTCACTAGCCCAATACAAGATGCATCTCAGTAGACAAAAAATTACAAAACTTTTATTACATACATAGTACCATCACTCTGTTACATACACATACACACACACACACATACACACACACACACACACACACACACACACACACACACACATGCAAAGTTTGTGTTACAGTGCGTGTTTTGTTGCCTAAACTAAGCACTGTTTTGTGGCAAAGTATTAAATATTGAAAGCATTAAGTATTTAAATGTTTCAGAGTCAAAGTAGATTATGGGTGGCACAGTTGTGCAGTGGTTAGCATTGTTACCTCACAACAAGAGGTTGTCTGATTTGCTTTTGGCTGGGGTGCCTTCTGTGTGGAGTCTGCATGCCCTCCCTACATTTGTGTTGGTTTTCTGTGGGTGCTCTGGTTTCCACCCACATTCCTAAGACATGTTGCAGGTGGACTGGACATTCTAAGTTGGTCCTAGGTGCGCATGTGTGTGCCTTCTGAGGAAGGTTGAGTGCTGGGCTGGCAACCTGACACTGTAAAACTCTACTGTCACTTGTTGTACAGACTGTTGATTTGTTGTGGTGACCCTTAATGGGAGCAGCTGGAAGAAGAGTCAAAGTAGATTAAATATGAATCACAAATCAGACTCACTCACTTACATATATGTGTCTGGCTTGATTCATGACTACAATGATTCCACAAGTTAATTTAAAATCATGCTTTAATTTGTCATTTACTGATAAAGCAAATTATTGAGAAACAAAGGAATGGTTAAGGTTTTAAGCTATCAATTGACTCAAGTGGGAATACTAAAAATCTGTGCAAGCCATCTGTATTAAATTGTTATGTCTTATAAGCTGCCTGCCAGCATTACTCGAATGATGAAGCTATTGCTTAAAAAAATGAATTTTGTATTACATCATTGTAATGCAGAGGGTACATATAAGAATGCTTAATTGAACACCTGGAGAAGTATACCAGAACAGTACACACATCAACTGTGAACGTATGAACCAGTATGGTGTAAAGGATAGAATATTAAAATGCTGATATAATTTGCTTATAGCAGTACATCAGCCTCATATTGTATTTCTTTCAGAGGATTATAGGAAGTTCAAAGCTAGTGAGTTTTGTGACCATTACACCTTGCTACTTCCTTCCCTAGACCACACTTCCTCTCTCAAGGAGGGTTAGACTAGTCAAGCCCAGGAAGAAATTATGAATACACATCCAATTATCCAAGTTTCGTTTTATAGGAAGATAGTGTATCACAATACTTTATCTGCAAGGGGAATCTATTCCAAAGGTTTTGGAGGAGTAGGTTTACTAACAAATTTTTCTTTCCACCTTATTTTCTTGTTTTGCTGAGGCAGATACAGATCCCTTATCTGGTGTTTCTGGTATTCTTTGATATGTGAAAGTAAAAGGCATCCTGGACTACTGGGTCTCTGATAGCACAGAAGGCGAGGTAGAGGATTCCTCCGAGGCATGTATGCAGCACAGAAAAGAGGGAAAGTGCTTCTAGTCTTTTCTGGCAAATTAGGGATTTTAAACATGTGATCTTCTTTATTAGAAACCTCTAGGGTCTTTCCAAGCATCTGATATATTTGGTGAGGTACACCCCAAAAGAGGTGTTGTATTCTATAAGTGGTGAGATCAGGGCTGGATATATGAGGACAATAGTCTCTTTAGATCCGAATGATATTCCCTTGGCAATCAGCTGTAGCAAGTAGAAGGATTTGTTGACAATCACTGCTACATGATGATGAAAGGACAGGGAACTATCATCCCAGATTCATAGATTTCTAACTGCAGTTTCATTTTGGAGTGGGTTGTTTTCAGTGCTACATGCTGCCAAGTGTGACAATGTAACATTTTTTAGCATTTAATTTAATCCAGTTTTCTGTACACCAGTAATTTATAAGTGTAAGTTCTTTCTGGAGGGCTTCTTTGTCAGAGAAGGATTTATAAATGACTCCAAGTCTGCAGTTATCTACACATTTGGTCAACCATAGAACTTGTTTTTAATACATAAGTCAGAGATGTAAATTCTGAACAAAACCAGTCCCAAACATCAGCTCTGTGGGACACCACTGGTCACCTTCATGCTCCCAGATGCTGCTCTGTCCCCTGCACCATGTGAGTTCTGTCTTTTAACCAATTTGTCATCTAACTTACCACATAGATATCTATTTGTAATACATTTTGTTTACTAATTATAGTAGAATGGGGGGTTGCTATTAAAATTTCACCACTTCAATGATCAAATATAAGTATCTCCACAACCTTCCCTTGAAAGTCAGCATGCCAAATACTGACGTGCATAAACGTAATACAGTAATCCAAAACTTCCTACCACTCTGAATCCAAGAACAAGCTCTAACATGGGTCTGGAAGGGGGGCAAGTTCAGACAGTCATTAATAATGGTATTTAACATTCCCATTGTCAATATGCAGGATTTGCACAACTGGATATACCTTTGGAGTAGCAGGTTTTTCTTGGTAAACCGAATGAGAAAATGTTATCAAATGCCTTGGATAGATCAAGGTAACGTGTGCACAGTGTGACCATTGTCAACAGCTCATGTTACCTTTTCAAAGAAGTTTACAAGGTTCATCAGACTGGCTATTCCTTTTACAAAACCAAATTGCTGAAAGTCTGACATGATGAAATGTTAAATCTTGGTGTTAATCAAGTCTGTTATAATGTGTTCTATAGCTTTAGAAATTAGACTTGTCAGTCTGATGCGCCTAAAGTTTCCAGGGAAAGTAATGGGGCCATCTTTATAGAGTGGCATAACTAGTGCTGTTTGTCATACTTCTGGAACTGATCCTGTATCCAGGCTCAGGTTAAATAGCTTCTGTAGATGTTCACCAACATGTTTGGGACTGTTTATCAGACACCCAGGTATCTGGTGCTGTAATGATCCAGAGATAGCAGAACTTTGGATAGTTGTCTCAGGAGTGAAATCTGTTCAAAGTTTATTAGCCAGTATATTTGGCAATGTCCACCTTGTCCAAATAAGCGTTGTCATTTAGAACAAATTGTATACATTGGTGAGTGTTCTTTCATAGCTTTCTAACATAACTAAAGAATGGCTTGTAATTGTCTTTGACTTCAGATGCCAACCTGATTTAATGGGCTCCATTAATAGCTCTAATAACCTTTTTTAAATTCTTAGTCATTTTGATAATATTTATATATGTTGTGTATTCTCATTTTATTTATGTTGGTGAACCACCAGAATGGTTTGCTTTTACATTTTCCATTATACTTTGATCTAGATGGGACTGCTGATTCTATGCATTTATTTATGTAGATATAAAACTCCTCTGCAATATCTGCTTAGGCGATGCCCGGAGTGATGTTGATATGTAAGTGAACATTGAGTTTGAATTTGACGAAATTCACACTCAAAGCCTGTGAATTCTGATATACTGGACTCAGGGGGTTAGATAGTTTGAGGAAAAAGGTTACTAGCTTATGGTATAGCTTAATCAGAGAGAGTTACTAAGCATGATGACACTACACTTGTAAGTACCAGGTCAAAAAAAATTGTCCTCTAGTGGATCTAATAACAATCTGGTCCACTGACTTTTTATTTATTAGGTTTAAAATCTTTTGAGCATATCCTACTTTTCAGGCGTAGATGCCCCATTCAATTGACAGTCAGTTAATCTTTCCCAGAATGATTTACTCTTTATTTCTGGGTAGTTCATACACGATGTTTATGAACCTGAAATGAGCTTCTTGGGACATGTCATTGGTCCATTAGCAAGTAATAAACTGAGAGACAATTTTTGTTATTGAGATTTGGAGTTCAATAAGCTCAGTTTGTGAGTGTCTGAATCTGTCTAGCAGTGGCATTGTCTCTGACAAATATGGATATGCCACCACAGTTGCCATTAGGTTTGAAGGCTTGGTAAGTGCTAAACCCAGGTATGGAGGTAGTACTTTCTGGGCATTTAAACCAGGTTTCAGTGATTACATATATATGGTTGCCTCCCAAATGTAGGACTGCATTAAGGTCAGGCAGTTCATTCTTTTGACTTCTTGAACTGAGCAGAACCACCTCAATTTGATCCTGTTTTGATAGTGATACTTTTGTTATACCGTTATGTTCATTAACTAACCTTTGTCTAAAAAGGCAGTATGGGAGACGCAAAAGCTTTAGCCTTTATGAGGAAGCCATTCAATGTGATGTGCAAACCTTTGCAAACAAGTAGGACTAGCAAGCATCTCATTCTAGTGTATCTCTCTAGAATGACACCAGTTATTTTATTTATTTATTTATTATTTTATTTGCAGTTGGTTTACCAGGATAGTCCATTGGGCCAAAAGAACCCGTTTTCAATGGAGTCCTGGGGAGAAAAGCTCCAATACAGACAATGTTTAATATTTAATCAGTTGTTGAAGCTAATCATCTTTTCTTTGTATCCAGGAATCATTCATAGAGAAGGGAGGATTCCATACAGTGTTAAGGTCTTGCTTGCATTTGTGACATGCATAGAGAGCTTAGACATGTTTCTCTGCAACTTTTACCAGTTGTTCACCCTAAGGCATTCACCTCCACATGCACAACTACCATATTATAGTTGTATTTGTCTGGTGCAAGGATTCTAAGGCCCCACAAGAAGCCTGAGATCCCAGCACATGAAAGACAACATACTGTCACCCTGCCTTTGCCCAGACTAGTGACTGGAGAATCGATGTGTTTCACTATGAAGTCATCAATCATTAAAGCATTGTTTTTTTGTGGCGTGGACTGCTGTACTGGACCTGAGACCCTTTATCTCGTGGTGACTCTTTGTTAAATGTCAGATATTATGTTATGTGATGTGTCTGAGACAAAATCTTAATGGGTGATTACAGGTCTAGAAGGCTTTGTACATTGAAGCTTCAGAATTGCATCATGGCACAAGATGGCATAGAATATGTGATGGCTATCTGAGGGAAATTTCAGATGCATTTTACAGTTGTACATGCAAAGAAAACACACATATGAGAATATCCTAGCTTTTCATTTGTATTTAATGATTTGTAAGTTTAGAAAAAAAAGACATTTCCTGAGAAATAATAGACACCTGCCACTAGGCAATCTCTGCATTTCTGATGTCACAGTACAAGTCACAGTGTTACTGTGTCCACTTAGAATAAGTTGCATACTGCATATCTTCTCTCCAGTATGAAAAAGTGATCACGATGTGATAATTAGAAAGCAGAGAATGCACTGTGGACAGACCCTTGACCATCCTGGTGCAACTCACCAGAGAAAAAGATAGCTTATTTTTTCAAAGCTATGCAGTGTTACAGTCATAATCCACAACACCCCAGCTCTATCAGCAGATGAGGCTGAATCCCTGACAATGAACAAGGTGATCTGAGTTCAAGTAGCAGCTAAATTCCCTGATGGAGCCAGTGGGAATGGAAGAGGAATGATTAGGGATTGCCAACTTATCTTTTTAACAGGGCGGATGCAGGAAGCATAGCTTCTTCATGAGCCCTGTTGGTGATAGCAGAGCTGTGACACAGAGCCATTGCTTAAGAATGGGGGTGGACAAAGATGGATGGGTCGCTATATAGGTGGTGGCATTACTCCACTGGCACCCTTGAATGCCACCCTTGGTGACATAGCTCTGCACATAAGAGGGAGATAGGACTTCCAAGCAGGAAAAATAAAACATGGTAAGCTGCATAATGATGGCTCATCACCTAGCTCTGCCCCCCCAGGGTATGTGGTATGGAGAACTCAGAGAGGCCTTCTGGTAAGTAGGCTAGGATCAAACCAAGGATGGCTAAAATCTCTAAGGACAGAAGTATGTGGGAGCTGATCAGTGAGGTGCCTGAAGTCAGCAGTATATATGGAGAGAAAACAATACTTAATAAAACAGAAAGCACAAGGAACTGTATATGTGGCAATGTCAGTCAGACAAGGCAGTTTCTTATTAAAACACCCAAGGAGTTCTCCAGATTCAATGACCCTCCTAGGAAATGAGCAACACAAATTGCCATTATCCTCAGCATACCTTCGATGGGCAGTCTTTAAGTGGATATATTAAAAGAAGGAATAGTCAATTTTCATTTAATTATCTTATGATTGTCTCACAACACCACTGCACAGACACTACAATCCATCACACAATACTGCTATACAGACATTTTGAGACACCTCTTATACAAATATAGTGATATGCAGACATATATAGATTGAGCTCTCTATCTCTTTATATATATATATATATATATATATATATATATATATATATATATATATATATACACAGACAGATAGAGATATATAAGTGGGTCTATGATGGAATGCTGAAAGCTCAGAAAATTGTCATCCACAGCACCAAAAATAATAAAACCTCAAAGCATGGCAGTAGATGATTTTTCAAGATGAAAGTACCATGGGTAGTGGGTTTTGCCCTTTCCCAGCTGTAATGCAGTCTTGGAGATTGTATTTATAATTATAATGGGGTTTGGGAGTCGAAGCCCACTGCAAAAAATACTTTTTCAATATCTTCTGCTTTTTCAATCAGTGTTTAATTTTTTTTCACTGTTGTAGACTTGATGCTGTGTGTGTCGACATTCTGAGTGTTCGACAATGTAACAGTGCATTGAACTTCGGACACCAGAGTGCAGGAGTCGAATTAGACTTTGAATGCTTTGGTGTTCATTCTTTCATGCTGTTTACTATTGTGAACATCGAACATGTAAACTGCATTTTTGATTAAGTTTACATTGTGATGTTTGATGTTTCAGTAATAAACCTATATATAATATGGCCCCTTTATGGTTCCATTTGTAATGTCATTGAATTGGTAAGTGTCAGACCAGAAAAATAAGATCAACTATATAAAATCAGCTAAAAAAATTTATATATATATATATATATATATATATATATATATATATATATATATATATATATATATATATAGACAAACAGAGATATTTGTGGTTTATTTTGCAGTGGAAGAAGGGAGTTCAGCTCAGCTCCTACACCTCCTTCAAATTATATATTTTCACTCTGATGTCACACTGTCTGAAGAAAATGCTATGTATGACTATTTCCTGAAGCTATACAAACCCTGAGCATAAGCAAGTGAATAAATAGTAAACTTCCTGTGCTTAATCCTTTGAATCTATCCTGGGTAACCACGTTCTGAGTATACATTTATGACCTTGCACCACAGCTAAGTGCACTCTATGAAGAGGATGTTGTCACTTGCTGTGTACTGTTTGCTCATCTCTGCAAGCCATTGTCTCCCACATGTTATTAATGCAGCAGTACCTATAATACATATATGTGCTGTATGCTAATGTTGCTAGCAGGTTCATTTGCATTACTTAAATTGTGTCACGAGATGTTCTGTCATGTCATATGATGTCCTGTGCATGTCATATACACACACTGCTCTTCACCAGTTTTCTCCACGTTGCCTACAGAGCTTGTGAAAGGACATGATATTGGGTGTCTTGATGGGCATAAGTAGATTGCTGTATGGTGCATAATGGTAATTTGAAAGATATCCAGTGATTGCAATTTCTAGTTCATTAATAAAGAAATCTTTGGCTACCCTTGAAAGCTGAGATGGTCTGCCTGTTGCTTAGGATAAGGAGCATAACTCCAAGTCACTGGTAATAGATTCATAGATTGTTAATAGGTTAATGCCCAGGAGACCTTTCTAAGCCTAGCCTATTTTGACCTGCTGAATCTTATCATAGGATCATAGGAAATTACTGGGCGTGTCCCATTCATGTTGTCAGATTTTACAAGTTTGAACGTCATATGGTCAAAACCATATGTTCAAACTTGTAAATCTTCGAACGTTTCAAAGGAAATCTCTGTAAGGGAAGCGTTCCCTTTCCTGCAGTGTAGTGTGACCTCGGAGTTAGTATATTTATGTAGGAGCGGGTGTGGGGGGGGTGTAGCCCCCTATGTTGGTGGTGCAGGGGGGGCTTGCCCCCCTGCTTACAACCTGCAGGTAAGTTTTTTGTGTTTTTTTTATTACGCTTTCGAACTTTTAAAGTTCAAACATATGGTGTCAACCATATGGTGTTCGAACTTTTAAAAGTTTGACAATGTGATATAGAACCTTACTAGGCTAATGGCCCTAGGGCCCCTATAGCCTAGCCAAGTTCTACCCTTATTTCCACAATCAGCAGCTAATGCTCATGTCCAAGAGGGACACAGGTGGAACCCCCAAGGTGAATTTACAGTTACCCATCCAATTGTCGAGATTGTGTTTGAAGAGGGCCAGTGAGGTGCTCTGTTTGACATGAAGTGGGAGTCTGTTCCAAACGTGTGGTAACCTCTGGGATACAAATATGTCCTTCCAGCAGGTTCTATTAATGCCACATACCAGGTTAAGGTCTTTAGAGCAAGTAAGCCTTGTACCATTTGGCTTGCAGATATGCAGCATTTCCAATAAAGCAGGTTGAGAGATTGCCTTTTATGGGAGGCAGAGATCACCTCTGACTAGTCTGTATGAAATAGTTTAAAGTGACAGTGATTTCAGATGATTCAAATAGGACAGATGCTGAAGACCCTGAATTTTCCTTGTGAGGAACTTTTGTGGTTTCTCCAATTGCTGCAGGTGATTGGAAAGGTACATACCAAAAGGGGCATTGTACTCAATTATTGGCCTGACGAGGGAAGAGTACAGAGAGGTTACAACTTCTTTTTTTTCTGGAGGCAATGTTTTTACTTATGAGATGAGCAATATAGAATGCCCTTCTTACCACTATGAGACATGGTGAACCAAGGCAAGATTGCTGTCAACCTGCATGCCCAGGTTTCTCACCACTGAGTACATAATTAGGGTGTTGCTATTGATGTGGTAGTTATCAGGAACATTGCTCTTACTGAAATGGATGATAATACATTTTTTTTGCATTGAGTTTAAGGCCATGACTTTGGCAACAAGCATTTGTTTGTGTAAGTCCCTCTTGTAGGATGTAGACATCATTTGGAGATTGTCTGACCGCTCCAAGTTTGCACTCATCAGTAAATTTTGTCACCCACAGACCTTTAGTTTTTGCATGTACTTCGAAGAAATATTTTCCAAACAGTAGAGGTCCCAGGACTGATCCCTGTGGAACACCACTGATTACACTTCTGCTGTTGGAGGTGGATTCCCCTATTTTGACTATATGTGTTGTATCAGTGAGCCAGTTAGTGACACATCTAATGATATAAGGGTTGATACCTAGCTGGGTGAGTTTGTCAATGATGCCTGAGTGGGGGGATAGTGTCAAAAGCCTTAGCTAAGTCCAGGTAAGCTGTATGCACAGATGTCTCCTCATCTAGGGCCTTGGTGACTATCTTGAAGAAGTCCATCAAGTTTAACAGGTATGATCACCCTTTGACAAATCCAAACTGAATAGTGTCAAGTGTTTGGAGATTACCTATATCTTTTTTGATAAGGTCCATAATGATTCGCTCCATGGCCTTGCAGATAATGCTAGTCAGGCTAATAAGTCATTAGCTCCTGTGGTCAGTGTAAGCACTGCCTTTGTGTAAGGGAATAACAGTGGCCATTTTCCATTCGGCTGGAACGAAGCCGGTGCTTAGACTATGACTGAAAAGAGTACCCAGTGGTGCTGCTAATTCTTGTTGGAGCCCATGTAAGACACAGCCTGGGATGTTATCAGGTCCCATAGATGCTGTGTTTTTAGCCTTAGAGAGGGTATTTACAACTTGCTCCTTAGAGATACAAGGTGGGGGACAGGTGGTGTCATGGGTTACATGTGCCGGGGACAGGAGAGTGAAGTTTTCACAAAACCTGTTGGTCAACAGGTTAGCTATGTCCACAGACTCAGTATATGTGGTATCATGAACTATCAGTTCAGCACAAATCTGGGTCTTTCCTTTTAGTGGCCGAGTCATATCAGTGAGCCAGTTGGCTATCCAGTCAGTGATAAAAGGGTTTATACCTAAATTAGTGAGCTTGACTAATGCCTGAATGGGAGGAGGGTACTGTAAAAAAGCCTTGACCAGTTTGAGATAAGCTGTAAGCACAGTCTTGCTTTCATCCAATGCTTTGGTGACCCTTTCAAAAATGTCCACCAGATTTAATAGGCGTGACCTTCCTTTAACAAAACTGAATTCTGATGGGTTCAGTGTTTGCAGGATGTTCTTCGTGTTTCACTGTTGCAGTCTTTACATTTGGCTAATCCTGCTGGCAGGTTGCCCTCAGTCAGCCCGAATTCCAAAGTCTTGGGTGCTGCATCGGCTGTTGTTGCCCCTTCCCTGACGTCAGGTTGTCAGGGGTGTAAAAGAAGCAACCAACGCCATTTTCTTCAGTCTTTCATGCCGCGCAGTGCCCGAAGCAAATTTTCGAGTTTGAATTTCAGATCCGAAGACTTCTATAAAGCGAAGTACCCTGTTGGGGAAACTTTTTTCTTACTCCAGAACCGGTCAGAAAAAGTTAATAATTGTATTTCTTGTGGGAAGCAAATACCTCATAAGGACTTTCATTCTTACTGCATTCCTTGCCTAGGCCCTGATCATAACTTTCTGGGTTGTCAGTTTTGTGCTAGATTTAACCAACGCACTATTAAGCGTCGGTATGATTTTGCTTTAAACTACTTTGGATGCAGGTTTAATTATTCAGAAATGTCGTCAGAAAGCCATCCAACTACCGGAGTTCACAAAAAACGCAAATAAAAAGAAAAAGAAAGACAGTCGAGGCCCAAAACCCATGACGAAGTTTCTCCTAAGCCAGTCGCCAGTTCGCTGGTTCTCAGTGAGGTGCTTTCACAGCCCATGATGACCGCTACTTTAGAGTCGCAGGCCGCTACCGACTCCCACATGGAGTTGGTCATGCTACTGGAAACTCAAGGTATTGAAGCCTCAGACGCTAATCCTTCAGATGGGTCCGGAGCCGCTGAGCAGGCACTAGCTTCTGAGGGTGTATTCAGACCCAAACATCTATACATTAAACTGACTTCAAAGGCAAAGACTAAAGCACCTTCAAAGGCAAAGAAGCAAACTCAAGAGCCACGTGGACAGTCCTCCATGCCCAAAAAACAGATGCTCAAAATGGTCGAATACTTGATTACCTTGATCAGGGGTTCCCATCCCCCTCCTAATAAGCGGCCTAGGCAAGAGACTGATAATAAATCTTCAGATCAGGTTTCCATTTCTTCTGATTCCTTTTTTGATCAGGAATATTCTTTTCCCTCCTATGAGGATTCTGATGCTGAAGACTCCATACCTTCAGCTTCTCCTCCTGAGGACTATTCTTTTGGGGAAACCTTACATACCATGAGGGAGCATTTCCACTGGGAGAGCCAAGATTTTTCAGAATCTAAAAAGAGGCTCAGGGATTTCTTGTTACTACCTCAGCACAAGCCACTAGACATCCCTCCTGTGTTAGACATTGTAGATTATGTGTTTTCGGAGTCTAGCCTTACCCCTGACTCCTTGCCTCCAGCTCCTGTTAAGCCTGACAGATATTACAGGGTTCCTGACTCACATAAATTCCTTTTTAAAAACCCTGCTGCAGACCCAGAAACTATTTCTCAGGGTCCCAAGGGAGTTAAGGCTTCCGCTGCTACCCCTTCTGACAGGGATTCTAGGGCACTGGATAGATGGGGAAAAGAGGTTTACACATCTACTACCTTGGCTATAAGGGCCTTAAACTGTCAGTTTCATATGCTCAAATATCAGCAACATCTCATGGCATTGCTTAAGTGCTCCCAGTGGTCCCACCTTTATTTCACTGAAACCCCTCCCATCTTTCTAATAGCCAACCACAGCACTAACCCAACACTACCTCCTCCATCTTCCCACTACTATCACACCTCCTCAACTAACATGTACAAGCATACCTTTCCTATGCTCACTGCATGCACTCTCCTTGCATATCTTACAAACTACCAAAGCTCCATCATTCTCCCACTCAACCACTACCACTGTACTACTACTCACACCACCACTCATGTCTCACCCTCACTCAGCTCCCCTCCCACCAGCTCAAGAACCATCCCTATGCACCCCCCACATATTCTACCAATTATATTACACAAACATAAAGCATCCCTACAACTTAACATAGTAACCCTCCTACCATACCTATTACCCACAGAGCACAATCATAAAGTTTCCCTTATAAACAAACACATTCAAAAACTGAGAAAACTAATAATGTCATGCTTATCAAAACTAGCCCTAAGTGGAGACATCCACCCCAACCCTGGCCCTACCATCTCCAACCCCAATCTTCATAATCAGACTAGAAACCACAACTTCTCCCATATTACAGCCAATAGAAAGCCAATTGACTTTCTTCTACTATGCCTAAATATTAGAAGTATATCCAACAAAGTCCATGAACTCCATGCCACCATAGACTTGTACTCCCCAGATATAGTCATCCTGACAGAAACCTGGCTAAAACCTCACATTACCAGTGAGCAAATACTCCCTACAGGTTACGGCATACTAAGAGTAGACCGGCTAAACAAAACAGGAGGTGGTGTAGCTATAATATTTAAACAGCATCTAAACATCCAGATCTTAAAATCATCAGCTCCATAAATAGGCAATGAAGAAATAATATATACCAACCTCAAAATTAACCAAAACAAAACCATCAACATAATTGGATGCTACTTCCCACCTGGCCAAAACATCCCTCCCCTAGAAAACCTCCTCAGCTGGTTTACCCACCATCTCCCCCAAGAAACAATCATCTTAGGTGATTTCAATATTGACTGGCAATCCTGTTCTGGCAACAATCCAACCCATCGTGTACACCTTCATGGCTTCACTCAACTAGTCCAGTCACCAATCAGGATAAATAAAAACTCCACCAAGCACACTACTCTGGATTGGATACTAGTCAGTAAGAGCCCCCAGTCATATATAACAGGCTGCTTATCAGATAGCCTCAGTGATCACTCCCCAACATTCCTACTCAAAAAATACCTATACCTAGCTAAACCTGTCATCTACCATCAAATACGTAAAAAACTAAACTTTAACCCACTCACATTCATCTCATCCCTCAAAGAATGTAACTGGCATCCACTAAAGTACCTCAGTCTAGATGATGCAGTTGAATTCTTTAATACTACCTTCCTGAACATCCTTAATTACCGTGCCCCCATAAGATTCTCCAGAACCAAAGTACAACCCTCCTCATGGCTACAGAAAACCATTAAGTCAGAAATGAAAAACAGGGATAAAGCCTGGGAGCACTGGCACAAAACCAAAACCCCCTCAGCTAGACAGAAATTCCTAGAACTACGTAATAGAGTCAAAAAGCTAATAAAACAGGACAAATCCCAATACTACCAGTCTGCCCTAGTCTCCTCACAACACAGCCCCAAACAATTCTGGTCCTTCATAAACTCCATCCTCCACCCAGGTAAAGTCAGTACCCCTCCTCCTAACATCCCTCACTCCTCAGAAAATATTGCTACCTCATTCAACACACACTTCACCCAAACCATACTATCACTAGCTAAACAACACAACCCCCTCCCCTCCAACCCACACCTTCAACTAGTAATCTCCCCACTGCCTTCTCTTTTTCTCCTGTACCTACCTCCAACATAAAAAAACTCTTAACTAAACTTAAACCCACCAAATTAGCAGCAGACAGCCTCCCAAGTAAATACCTACAAATCGCAGCTGATGCTCTGGCCTACCCAGTATCCATCTTGATTAACCGATCTCTGTCAGAAAGTTACGTTCCCACACTGTGGAAAGTATCACATATAATTCCCCTTCACAAAGGCGGACCCTCCACAGAACTAACCAATTACCGCCCCATAGCTATTCTCTCTCCACTCTCCAAAATACTAGAGAGATGCATACACTCTCAGGTCTCAGACTACCTCCTTACTAACAACCTCCTTTCCAGTACTCAGCATGGTTTCCGACCAAACCATAGCACCACCACTGCCTTACTCTCCTTTACTAACACTATCCTTCAGCATAAAAACAATGGCTATCTCTCCTCTGCTACTTTCCTAGACCTATCTAAAGCATTTGACATGGTCCCACACAAACAACTTATCTCTGTCCTCAATAACCTATCCTTCTCACAATCGGTCCCCAACTGGTTTCAGAGTTACCTGTCTGACCGCCAACAATCCGTTGTATGGCAGAATGGCATATCTCCCCAACTACCTGTCTCCATAGGGGTTCCCCAAGGATCCATCCTTGGACCCCTACTCTTCTCTGTTTACACCAATAATCTAGCCTCTGCCACCAAACATGGCACACTCATACAATACGCAGATGACTCAACCATCATCTGCTCAGCCCAGTCCCTACCAAAACTGCAAAAAGTCACACAGGAAGCCTTTTCCTCTGTTGAAACATGGTTATCCGATGCCTGATTAATACTCAACCCAAACAAAACTAAACTACTCATCTTCCAACCCACCAAACATACTCAAAACAACTCTCACTTTAACATCACGGCAAAAGACAACACCACTATATACCCAACTGAACACACCAAATTGCTAGGAGTGGAAATAGACAATAAACTAAAATTTGACATTCACATATCCATGACTATAAAAAAAGTCCACAAAAAACTAGGAGCATTATACAGAAATAAGCAATTTCTCACCAAAGCAGCAAATATTTCAATAGCAAATTCCCACCTTATCTCCACCCTACTTTATGCCTCTCCAATATATACCAACCTAAGGCAATGTGATCTAAACAAGCTAGAGACCTGCTACAACAAAATCGCCAAATTCACCACAGGGGCATCCTACCATAGTCACCACTGTCTCTCACTTGCTGAACTGGACTGGCTTGAACTCCTTCACCTCCTTCAGTGGTATCAACTCTCACTCGCCCACAAACTAGTAAACCATCCACTAAATGTCCCATCCCTCCAGAATCTACTCCAACCCTATCGCACCACCAGGCCACTAAGATCCAACAGCAAAAATCACTTGCAGATCACTAAAGCCAATAACTCTGTTGGTAAAGCACTATTCTCTTGCGCCATAGCCAAATTATGGAACTCACTCCCACCCACAATTACCTCCATACCATCAGGCACCCACTTCAAAACTTTACTAAAACCGCAACTAAAAACATGCTGGCTATGCCCCTGCAACTCCCACTCTAATATCATCCACCCCATCCAACCACTACCTTTCTTTCCACTCCACTAACTACCTTGATTATAGCAAGCTCAGATGCTCATAAGCCAGTACTTATTATACAGCACAAACTTCTTCTTCTTGTAACATTTGTTAATGTCTGGTATGCACTTCACAGATAAAGATTCTGGTTGTCTGCTGATGTACTATGTTCTTCATCTGTAAATATGTTGTAAGTAATTGCTATGTAGATTGTTATTCACTATGTAATCTAATATATATACTGTCTGTTTATTTTAACTGTGGAGCTTTTCTCCCCGGGCATCCGCTGAAAATGGACCTACGTCCAGTCGGACACTCCCGGTCAACAAATTTAAATAAATAAATAAATAAATAAATAAATAATAAATAAATAAATTAAACAGAAAATGTTGTTAAACTCTGAATGTGTAGAAAACAAGGAAATGCAGGATATATTGCATGCAGCTGAACAAGTTGGAAAGCATACTTTGCAATGTGGTTTTGATTTTTTAGAGGCCTCCTGCAGGGTTGCAGTTACAGGTTCTGTAATTAGAAGGCATGCTTGGTTAAAGGAACAAAATCTGCCTGATCATGTTAAAGTTAAATTATTAGATGCACCTTTACAGCAGGATACTTTGTTTGGTGTTAAGGCAGAAGAGGTGTTAAAGAAAATGGATAACAAGGCTAAATCTATGCAAACGGTCAAAGATTTCTTACAAGTACAGCCACCTAGGTTTAGTAGACACTGGCCAACAAAGAATCGGTCCTTTCCTGTGTCAAACAGACCTCAAAGGGGCAGACCCAGATGCCCTAGAGGCAGATCCCAGGCACAAGGTTCATACAGGTCAAAGCAATGGGGTGCTTCTACCTCCAAAAGTGGAGAAGACAAATCACAACCTTACAGGAAACAGCTCCAATGACTTCCCCCTGCCTGCACCAAGCAGTTATTTCTTGGCTGCACCCTTAGGGGGAAAATTAGCACTTTTTTCTCAAAATTGGTGCATTATAACCCAGGACAAGTGGGTTCTAAATATTGTGTTGCAAGGCTACAAGTTCCATTTCCATACCCTGCCAAAGGCAAATGGCTGGCCAAATCTACCAAAAAATCAATGGGCAGAGGCACAAAAACAAGTCTCATCCCTTATGGACATGAGGGCCATTCAACAAGTGCCAGAGCAAGAATGGGGACAAGGATTTTACTCGACTGTTCTTGGTACCCAGAAAGGACAAAGCCTGGAGGCCAATACTGGACATATTGATTCTGAACACATTCCTGGATATACCAAAATTCAAAATGTTGACTTTGCAGCAGCTTCTGCCCATGTTGGGCAAGAACGCTTGGCTTGTAACTTTAGACCTAAAAGAGGCATACCTGCATGTCCCAATCAGACAAATATGCAGAAGATTCCTCAGATTCAGGGCTGGCTCAATGCATTACCAATTCTCTGCACTGCCCTTTGGCTTATCTACTGCGCCCAGGGTCTTTACAAAGTGCCTGGCACCAGTAATTGCTTACTGCAGACTAAGAGTAATACAAATTTATCCTTACTTGGACTGTCTCATTCAAGCAGAAAACAAGGACATCCTTCTACAGCATCTGGCATTTGTGAAAAAACTTCTAACATGCCTAGGGTACACAGTCAATGAAAAGAAATCAAAACAAGTACCCTCTCAAGAGATAATATTCCTGTGTGCAAGCTTAAATACAACTGCCCAGATGGCTTATCTCATGCCAGACAAACAAAGGCGATTTACTACCTATTTCAAAATGTTAGTTACAAAGGCCCAGTTATCTGCAAGAAAAATTCTGCAGGCATTGGGCTTCATGGCATCCTGCATCCTACTCATTCCATATGCAAGACTGCATATAAGGAAACTTCAATGGTATCTAAAAAGTGTTTGGACTCAACATTGCCACAGCCTGGAAACTATAATTACTCTCATTCCCTGACTGCAACAGGAGTTTTGATGGTGGGTGAAGGCTTGTCACCAAAACAAGGGACAGCCATTCACATTACCCCCAGCCAGGCAGACACTAACAATGGATGCATCAGATTATGCCTGGGGGGCCCACATGACAGGAAGATGCATTCAGGGAACATGGCCCTCAAACCAAATGCATCTACATATCAATCAAAAAGAGATGCTAGCTGTTCAAAATGCCCTGACAACCTTCAAGGACCTACTTCATCCAAGACAACTACTGATAAAGACAGAAAACACCACGTTCATGTGGTATATAAACAAGCAGGGGGGCACACATTCTTACCCCCTTTGCAGACTAGCCATGACTTTGTGGGACACAGCATTGACTTACCCAGTACATCTGCAGGTACAATTCCTTCCAGGAAGGAAAAATACTCTAGCAGATGAACTAAGCAGAAACCTCATGGATCCCCACAAGTGGCAGCTGGATCCACAAGTATTCAGCATGATAACAAAGAAATGGGGGATGCCCGGACATAGATCTATTTGCCTCCCCTCACAACTACCAAATAAAGAGATTCTGCACAAGGATTTATCACAGACAAGCATGGAAAGTGGACACCCTAACCTTCAGCTGGAAAAACCTATCAGTATATGCCTTTCCCCCTCTGCCTCTCCTCCCCAAGGTACTCCTAAAGGTCAGACAGGAGAAGCCAAAGATGATACTGATTGCACCAGACTGGCCCCACCAGCACTGCTACCCAATATTAAGGAGCTTGTCTAAATGCTCAGCTTGGACCTTATCTCAAGTACTGCATCTACTGTCCCAGCAAAACAATCAGATCCTGCACAGCCAACTCAGGACTTTAAACCTGGCAGCATGGCGGATAATGTAGTCATACAAAACACACCTCTCAGCAAAGCTGTGATGGATGTCATTTTGGAAGCCAGAAGGCCTAGTACTAGAAAATCTTATGTTGGAAAATGGAAGAGATTCTGTGCTTGGAATCAGGCACAAGGAACAGATACAGCTGTGCCAAATATTCCTCAGATTTTACAATACCTAACTGAGATGCTGGACAAAGGCCTATCTTTCTCATCTATTAAAATTCACGCCTCTGCCATTTCAGCTCATTACAATACAGAGCCACCAATCTTTTCTCATCCCTTATTAAAACAGTACCTCAGAGGAGCCAGAAATTTAAGGCCTCCAAGGAGATCACCAATGCCTGCATGGGACCTCAACTATGTCTTGGAAAAAACTCACCCTGCCTCCTTTTGAGCCAGCAGCTACTGCTAATATCAAGTATTTATCTTGGAAAACAGCTCTGCTCCTAGCAATAACTTCTGCAAGATGAGTTTCAGAGCTACAGGCACTCATGGCTGTGGAACCTTTCATCATTTTTTATCCGGACAGGGTCTCCCTGAGGACAAACCCAACATTTATGCCTAAAGTGGTGTCCAGTGTGGCTCTTAACCAAACCATTCATCTGCCAACTTTTTATCCAAATCCACAAAACAAGGGGGAAATAATTCTGCATTCTTTGGACGTACACAGACAGCTTAGATTCTACTTGGACAGAACCAAAGTTTTCAGAAAGACAGAACAATTACTAGTGGCATATGCTGCAGGATCACAAGGAAAGGCTATCTCAAAGCAGACTATTTAAAAGTGGATAGGCCACTGCATTTGTTTCTGCTACTTATACCATGGCAAGCCAGTGCCTAAGGGCATTAGGCCACATTCCACCAGAGCTGCAGCCACTTCAGCAGCCTTTTTCAGGGGAGTACCAACTAAAGACATTTTTGAGGCAGCTACTTGGAGTTCAGTGCATGCCTTTACAAAGCACCATCATCTGCCACTCTACTCTAAATCCAGGGCAGGCTTTGCCACTGCAGTCCTGCAGGGTCTCATAGCCACTCCTAATGCAGTTTAGCGCCAGCCTCCCAACCATAGCTTTGGGAATCTACCCAAATGTAATGACTGCAACAGTGAAACACGAAGAACATAGTACAGTTGTGTACACTTACCATAAATGTAGATGTTCGAGTGTATTCACTGTTGCAGTCCAAGTTACCCACCCGCCATCCCCCCCATTTTCTTCTGATGGAACCTATCTTTCCTTCTCTGATTTATACAACCCATGTGGTGCATTTGCTTGTGGATGAAGGTAATGTTTATATTGCTGCGTGTAATTTTATATATACATATAAATTTTGGCTACCCTTTTAGGGGGCACCTGACATCTGGGGCAAGAAAAACTAAAGAAAATGGCGTTGGCTGCTTCTTTTATACCCCTGACGACCTGACATCAGGAAAGGGGCGATGACAGCCGATGCAGGACCCAAGACTTTGGAATTCAGGCCGACTGAGGGCAACCTGCCAGCAGGATTACCCAAATGTAATGACTGCAACAGTGAATACACTCGAACATCTACATTTATGGTAAGTGTAGACAACTGTACTTTATCTATGTCCTCGTGTATCATGTCTATGATGATTCTTTCCATGGCCTTATATATGAGGCTGGTCAGACTTATGGGCCTGTAGTTACCCAAATCAGTGGTTGGGCCTTCTTTGTGCAGGGGAATGTCTGTAGCCATCCTACATTAGGCTCCTGTTGAAAAGTGATTCAAGTGGACCTGAGAGGTCATGTTTCATGCTATTTATTAAGCATCCAGGGATGTTTCTGGGGCCCATAGACGCAGTGTTTTTGGCCTTGAAAAGTGCATTGATGACCTGTTTCTTAACAATAGCTGGAGTGATTGTGGTATGTGGCATTTCCTGTGAACTGTCAGGGTGGGAATGGGGGGAGAAATTTGAGATGAGCCTGTCAGTCAAAAGGTCCACAATGGCCTCCGGTCCAGTGTGGGTGATGCCATTTACAATAAGTTCTGCGCATTGTTGTGTATTCCTGCAGAGATTACAGACATAGCTGTAGAAAGCTTTTTGGTTGTCCTTCACCTTAGAATCTATTTTTTCTTCAAATGTAGCTTTTGCAATATTAAGTAAGACTCTTAGCTGCCTGCTTAGATTTGTCAGAGGGCTTTTAGTATTTATGGCTTTGTTTCTCCTACACTTGGCCAAGATTTTTTTCTTTTGTTGTATAACTGAATGATACTACTGTTCCACCAGTGTGGCTTGTCTTTTGAGTTTGTCTTATTCTTGAAACAAGTGGGCACAGCTCACTCTATACAGCTATCTATATGGATGTACAGAGATTTTGTAAATAGCTCAGCATATGCTATGTTTTTTACTGGGTTTGGGAGTGCTTGAAATTTCACCAAGGTGTTGCTTGGAACAGAGAGGTCAGCCTTGGAATATTTCATAAAGATTTTTGTTTTTTCTAGATCCATGGATTTCATTTTTATTTCAAGCAATACTGCCTTATGGTCAGATCTGATGATGAGTGAAAACATTACATTTGGTGAGGAACATCAGTCCCCCATTTTCTTGAGTACAAGGTCAAGGATGTCTGTACCCCTGGTAGGAGAATGGACCAACTGTTCCAGGATGTTGGTATTAACAAAGTTTAAGAATTGCTGGGCTTCTGCATTAGAAGTGGTGTAAATTCCCAGTTTATAGGGATAGTTGAGATCTCCCATGAATATCATATTGGGTTGAATGGTG
>NC_056728.1:1961182138-1961332138 GCF_019279795.1 Protopterus annectens
TGGAAATGGAGATACAAAATTCCTTTAGAGAAACAGTACCATAAAGGACTATCATTTATCTTACAGTACAGACCACTGCTTCCATATAATATATCTTACAGTACAGACCACCGCTCCCATATAATTTATCTTAAAGTACAGACCGCTGTTCCCACACACAGTTAAGTAAAAAAAACATGTTTTATATATATATATATATATATATATATATATATATATATATATATATATAAAATGAGTATAATAGATTAATGATACTGTACATCACTCAGTCATTTCTTGTCAAACAGGCTTTCACTCTTGCTACATAACAAAGTATTCATAACACAAGACAACATGGTATAGTAAGTGAAGTCTGCAACTTATCCCAGCTGCTGTATGCTTATGCTTTCAGGTGTGCAATATTTGAAAATAAGTCCTGTGTTTAGTCACACTTAGTTTAGTGTAAGGGTATAAAAATGTGATAACCTTATTGTTTACTTCTGCAGATGATCTACCAAGATGTCCATCAAGTGTGGCATTTACCTGTCTCCTCAGCCCATGCTCTTAGTAATATCTAGACTTTTTAACCGCTTTTAAAAACAAATTAATTCCACATCTCAATGCACAGCATATGACAAGTATGAATAAGACGGCGTAATTACAGTTTTTACAACTTCCCACAAGTGTCATACAAGCAGTACAACAGCTAAGGTAACTTCTGGGCTAACAGTGATGTCCTGACACTGCCAGTGAATATGCGTTACATAGGCACATGCTAGGAAGGGGCATAAACATGCCTGAAGATGTAACACTGTAAAATGTGTTTTTTACTTAATTTTTTTTAAATGAAAAAAGATTACAGCCATAAATGAACAATATCAAAAAACTGAACATTTCAGAATGGTATACAGATGCTGTAATCCATTTGACATTGTTGTAAATGTTGTTTAATTGAATAAAGAAATGCTTAATGTGGGAGCAGAAGATGCTGGTTTTATTTCAACAGACTTTGAACACTTGAAGTACTTGTATGGTTTACCTTGGTTCCAGACGACAGCTGTGAAAATTGTTCTCAATTGTTGCTCTAAAAGAACTCTTTCTCACAAACTGGGTGGGCAGGCCTAGTCATTACAAATTCCTTGAATATGTATTTAATAGTCTTTTGCTCAATATAGCCTACTGTACTCTACAAAGATTTGTTCTTTTCCAGTAAACCGTTAATGCTTTTTATATTATTATTTACAAAAAAGGTACTTCGCTTGAAGTTACCAGTTTAAACTCTTAATAAAAGTGAGCATGATAACATTATTCATGAGTTATCTACAGAATAATCTACAAGTATTAACATAGTTAATATGCTCCAACACTACTTACAAATCATCCTACTAGAGAGATTATAAAGTAACTGAACAATACAGCTGGTCTTTGGGGCATAACTGAAGAATATATATGGTCTTTGGCGTATAACATTATTCCTTTAGTTCAGATTCTATATCATCACTTGACTTTTCTAACCTATTTTTCATCAGAAGTCATGATTCAGCTCTAGAACCAGATTTTGTTAATTGATCATTAAATGTACATGAAAAAAAAATTGTATCTCTGAGTTTTGAAAATGATGCACAAATAAAATGATCGCTGTAGTGGAAACAGCCAGCACTGATTAAAGATGTTAAAGTATGAACAAATAAAAAATCATTGTAGTCAAACACAGGCAGTATATATTAAACAGATGTTTTTCTGTATCTCTTAGCAAATAATCAAAACAAAGAAGGAGCTTTAAAACCCATTTAGCTTTTATACAGTAGAAGTACTATGTTTTAGACATTGTTCCGCATGCATAGATTAAGATTATAGGAAAGTACAATAGAATTTATTGTTGTTTTCATGTATTTTCTTTCAGATGTGCCCCAGGTTACTATGGCAACCCTTTGATAATAGGAAATTCCTGTAAAAAATGTAACTGCCATGGGAACTCGGATCCTAACCTTATCTTTGATGACTGTGATGAGACAACTGGGCACTGCCGTTACTGCTTACACAACACCACAGGGGTCCACTGTGAACGCTGTGCTCCTGGTTTCTATGGAGATGCCATCTTAGCTAAAAACTGCACAGGTACTTTTTTTACTGGGAAATGTCAGAGCACATTAGAATTAGGTCCTGAGTCAGCTAGTTTATTAATGTCTTTTACTGCTTAAAAATATCTTTCATTGTCTTTCCTGTGATTGCTTTATTGACAGAAAATGGCAATGCAACATTGTTAACAGGATGCATTCATTTTAACAGTCATTAAGTAGCATAAACCCATGAGATATTTATTTATACTTGTATTACATATCAGTATGTATCTGTCATAGTCTGTTTATCTTGTATTCAGTCAGTTTAATATGGAATTGTAAGCATAAGAACCCAGCCAGCAAAAATAACAAATTCATTGGTATTACAGCTAGTGGCTTATGTTAAACCGAAGTCATGCAAGAGCCAGAGGCACAATTTGTGTGCTGCACTACACCCACACTAGCCTGAAGCACAAACAAGAAGTTAGGCTAATGAGTTTAGAAAATGTTTGCTGCCTCTAGCAGACATGGCTTTAATTTGTGTATCACCTGAGTGATCATTTGATGACTGCCTGAGCAAATTCCCTACCTTCTCAGCAGTTCATGTGTTATTATCCATTACTATTTAATAAAACTGAATTCATGTCATTAAATGTCATGCTTAATGCATAGAGATCAAGAATAGCAAAGTACTGGACAAGGATGGCAAGAAGAAGTTATATTAATGTCAGTAAGATATAAAGTCTAGCATCGCACACAGAAGCCTAGTCTTAACATAAAGGTCTAAGTCAGGTCACCACAAACCTTCACACTGCTTTCCAAAAATGGATTGAGAGAAACTTAAGTACTTTGTACACCAAGATAAAGACAGCATATTATACCTTTTACTGTTGCAACATTAATATTATGAAAAATATACTCTACATTTTACATTGTAAAAGCTGTTCTGCTGAAATCAGACCAGTAATAAGTTACCATGTTACATTTTCCTCTAGACATTTTTTCACTAGGAACAACATTACACTTTAACATATGTTATCTAAAATATTACAAATCTCAGTCAAAATTTCTCACACCGCTATCTTGACTGACATGTTTAAGCAATTCATCGCTAGTTACTGCTTTTTGGTAAAACTGTTCCTATAGAAAATGCACTTCATAACTAATACTGCCAATTCATTACTCTGGGAAGGAGCTTTATTTTAAAATATAGTTATTATTCCTTTGTCTTTGATGCTGCCATTGTAATAGTTTTTCTCTTTAGCCATGATTTACAGATTTCGAGCTGTTACATTCTTATACTGTCATACATTTTTACACTGGTAGATCAATCTTGCACCTTTATGTCTCCCCTGCTATAAAGATAAAAGGCAGGTTGGCCCATTTTGTACAGCAATTGGGGCCATCGCACAGGACAGATGGTTTATGCAAATATTAAAGCAAGGCTACAAATGGCTTTTTGAAAAAAAAAATCTAATTCCTTGGCATTCCAGTTTTCCAAAGGATTGAGTATATTCATTCCCCATGCCAAAATACTTATTATCCAAGGGAGCCATCAAGAGGTTACGAGAAAAAGGAGGAACATAGAAAGAGGTCTATTTTAATTTCTTAAGATTGATGTTTCTAAAGGCTCCACAGTTCAAAATGTTCAGCTTGCAGAATCTTCTCCCTTTACTCCTTCCACAAGTTTACACGATCACCTTTGGATGTAAAATAGTTATTTACCTTTGGATCTAAAATATTTTTATCTCTATACCCACATAGACAGGGTAACCAGATAATTTCTCAGGTTTGAAGCCAGGATTTCAACTACCAACTTGTGTGCTGTAACCAGCACTTTACAAAGTGCTTGGTTCTATTAATTGCAAAGAGCATTCACATCTACCCATACCCAGATGATTGCCTTGTCCAGTGAACATCTCTGAAGAGAAGGAGTCCAGTCAGGGTTCTTTCATACCACTAACATCCACATGTCTAAGTGGGAGGGATATCGCCAGGCCAAGAGTGGGAAGTGTGAACTACTCTGGAAGTTGGGCTGGCAGTTAGGGTTTTGTGGGCAGGAATTCCAAGAATCAATACTGTAACAGTGGATATATGCAAGAATCTACAGTTATGGCAAGCTCTTAACACAACTGGACCTTGTATCTCCTTCACTTCATCTATCATTTACAATAATATCATCCTCAATCAGGTAAAAAAATGTTTTAGTATTGATTTGAATATGAAAGTTATTTTTTGTCATACATGCATAGCATTTATTTTGCCATTTTGATGTAAAAATGTCATCCGTTTTATACTTGTAATAGAACACACACCACATATTCATCTAACACATCCAATACATAATCCACAGCTAAAGGGGTGAGTTCAACAGTACCTGACAAACTGTGCTGATATAACCTGTCATGACTTAATGTTCACATATCATATACCCTGATGTGTACTACTGCACTTACAGAATGGAAGCCACTTTGAAAATCTTTTAATTGCATTTCCTAACAAAAATCGATGCTTTAAATAATATTGGTACTAAACAGTCCAGCTGTGAATTGAGAAACCTACAGAATGAAAATAACAAGTTTGTTTCTAGTTAATGATGCTCAGAAACCTCATGGAAAACTGGCATAACTGAGCTAAACATGTGTCAGTCATGATAGGGGTGCAACAAATTTTCATTCATTCTTGTATGGTACTTTAATTACTATGACTTAATTCTTATTTTGCTTAAATTACTATTGTTTTAATTGATGAGTTATGTAAATTTATAAAATGATAAACACTATACAAATACAGTATGTTCACCAGGGCTGCATTTTTGAAAAGAAAAGCAACACTACTCACAGACAAGAAGTATGTGAGTAGAAATGTATATGTTACTGCAGTTCAGATTTCCTTCCAGAAGGTTCCTGACTGATGGTAACTAAGAGTGGTAGAAAAGTGACAGAAATAACATGTTTAAGAGAGAAGACTGGCAGACAATTGTATGAGAATGTTCACTTGCAGAGATTAACTGTTTCCAAAGTTCACTCATATTGTTACAGCCCATATGAAAAGTGAGACCTGGGCCATATTTCAGATATCACAGAATGAAAGCACTGATTAAGGAAAAGGAATTTTAAGCTCTTTCATAAACAGTGTTAGCCACTGTGATGTTTGTGTACAAATCTGCCGCTGTTTTTGTCAGGTAGAAATAAATCTGTGAGTTACAGATAAATCTTATAAAACCTGTGACTGTTTCTACTTTAAATTTCTAGTCTCCCACCAGGACACAAGTGCTCTTCAGCAATTACATTCTGCTAGCCGAGCACACTCAAGCAAATCTGCAGTCTGCGGATACCACTCCATCTATACAGTGTAAGAAGGAATCAGTATTGCAAACTAAACAAGGATATACATTTTGAGCCTCAAGAGCAGGAGCACACTCAAGCAAATCTGCAGTCTGCGGCTACCACTCCATCTATGCAGTAGCACACTCAAGCAAATCTGCAGTCTGCGGCTACCACTCCATCTATACAGTAGCACACTCAAGCAAATCTGCAGTCTGCGGCTACCACTCCATCTATACAGTGTAAGAAGGAATCAGTATTGCAAACTAAACAAGGATATACATTTTGAGCCTCAAGAGCAGGAGCACACTCAAGCAAATCTGCAGTCTGTGGCTACCACTCCATCTATACAGTGTAAGAAGGAATCAGTATTGCAAACTAAACAAGGATATACATTTTGAGCCTCAAGAGCTGGGTCAGTCCACCCAGGCATTCTACTTGTATGTTTTATGAGAGTGAAGCTATTACATTAGCAGTATTTCTTAGTAGTTCTCAGCTTGCTAATAAAACTGACTGTTGTAGCCTTGTGTCCCCCCCCCGATAGTACAGTAATCCTAACTGTCCAATAGACAGTATAGATTTTAATTCACATCCCTGTGACTAAATTAAATTAACCATCAAGCAGCCCTCTCAGTGCTTTCTGCCTTAGTTTGTATCACTTGGAGGCCCACTTGTTTATTTGCATCTCTATAAATTCCCCTTCATTGCTAATGTATCTCCCTACTCTAATCTGTATACAAACTGGTTACTAATCAGCAAGTCAATGTGAAGACACACTCCCAACCTTAATAAACTTTGCTGTCTCTTCTCTCCTTCACTTTACAGGTAGTTTGAATTATTACTTACCCTCTCTGAGGCCTTCACTGATTTCCACTGATTGCCTCTCTGGTTTCTTTGCATTCCACCTGGTTTACACCCCTTGTGCTATCTCCCTCCCCCAATACAAAGTCTATATTAGAATCCTGCTGAGCATGGAGCCATCTTTAAATTTCTAGTCTCCCACCAGGACACAAGTGCTCTTCAGCAATTACATTCTGCTTGCCGGTAAGCCATTAGACCTCAGGAATTTGTTTTAAAAGTGTTCAGATTTGTAAAGTAATACTTACTTTTTTCTCTTGCCTTGGTTGGCTCTGCCCCGCTCCATTCGCCCTCGCTAATGCTCGGGCTCTCTCCGCTCCCCTGCCCCCTATTCCCTCCCGCCCCCACTACCTCTACATTTATAGTAATCATAGCCACACCCACAGCTCACCCTCACATCACCTCCACCAATCACAGCTCCTCAAGTCATATCACATTAAACCACACCAACTTGCTCCACACAAAATACTCCCAATCACTCTCATTCCCACTAGGCATTTTTGGCATCACCCATACTACTTCCCCATCCACATATAGTGCAACCCTATAATTCCTATTCAGACCCCCCCACCTAGAAACAACATAAACTTTATAACCATGACTATCACACAACTAAATCTAGTCTGTCTTCTCATAATTCTTTACAACACCACAAGTTATCACTCTAGCAATATCCCTAAACTTAGTAGCACAACACTGCATTATGCACTCTCATACACAGACACCACACATTATAATAATATCTGCCCACACTTATTCAAGAACTACATAACGGACCAATTCAGAACTAAACACATATGCTCTCATTCCTACTCCAAAAAAACACAATACTTTCTCACACTCCTCACCAAACTCCAACATCTGTATAACCATTTTAACTCCAGGCTCACCATAAGTGGGATATCCATCCCACCCCAGGCCCAAATCCATCCTGTCCAACACAAACTGCTCCAACACAAATGTCAGAACATAACACCCCACTTTCTTCATCCCTGGGCAAATCAACAACAGCAGCAAAACCAACCATCTTTTAACGCTAAACATTAATATTAGAAGTATCAAAAATAAAATACCTGAACTCCAGGCCACAATAGCACACTACTCCCCAGACATAGTTGCTTTAACAGAAACCTGGCTAAATAAAAACATAGCTAACTCAGAAGTTCTCCCTACCGGCTACAATATCATTAGACAAGACAGACCACTTCGTAAAGGGGGTGGAACTGCCTTACTCTACAAGTCCAACTTAACTGTCCATCAATTACCAAACTCCTACCCCTCCCCCAATAATTGGGACATACTTATCTCACAACTTCAACTTCACCCTAAAAAGGTCATCACCACAATTGTGATCTATATTCCACCTGGTAATACACCTGCTTGCCTTGAAGACTTCTTATCCTGCTGTTCTTCCACATACTCACAAGAAACCCTTATTCTGGGGGACTTCAACCTAGATTGGTTCACCTGTATATCAGAACCACCAAGTAATCTAATAAATCTCCATGGCTACCAGCAGCTAGTCCAAATTCCAACTAGGTGTGATAAAAAATCTAAAAGGGAATCCATCCTTGACTGGGTCCTAGCTAGCAACCCCACATTGTACCCTCACACAGGCAGTCTCCCAGACACCTTAAGTGACCACAACATAATATACTTTATACGTAGTAGAACAAGCATATGCAAAACCACTAACTATATATCCACTAGAAACACAAAAATTCTCTCCTGGGGTCCTCAACACTTTACTGTGTAACTGTGACTGGACCCCCTAAAACCCTCCCACTTGACCAGGCTGTAGCATATTTCAACAAAACATTTCTACAACACCTAGACACTGTCGCTCCATTGCAAAATCAAGGTTAGAGCCTCTACAAACCCCTGGCTCAGTAAAGAAACCAAACAAATCCTCAAGTCCAGAGACACTGCCTGGCGTTACTATCAAAAAAACAAAGAAACACAAAGCCTAACTAAGTACCAAGAACTGCGCAACTGTGCAAAATATGCATTAGGCTGGACAAAAATCCTACTACACAACATTACAAAATAAATACCAACAGAACCATAAAAATTTTGGAAAAATGTAAACCAGCTACTAAAATCCACCCAAAAGGCTACCCCAAACCAACCACCCTGACACTAAAGTTCCCATTGAAACACAATTCAACTCCCACTTTGTGAACTCAATTCTATCCTTAGTATCACAGGACAGTTCCTTCCTCACTATCCCCCCCAACACAAATAACACTAATACAAGCTTTACCCTCAAAACAGTTTCCACCACTTCAATCAAAAGCATGCTCTCCAAACTAAAAACCTCATCAACAGCAGCAGACCTACTCCCCAGCTATTTCTTGAAACTCACAGCAGATGCTATTGTTATCCCAGTCTCCACTCTCATAAACAGATCAATTGATGAAAACTATGTGCCCAAACTCTGGAAAATATCCTATGTTACACCCATACATAAAGGCGGGACCTCCACTGAACTTAATAACTACAGACCCATTGCTTTACTCTCCCCCCTGGCCAAAATCCTAGAAAAATGCATCCATACCCAGAT
Organism: Protopterus annectens; assembly: GCF_019279795.1. Classification (NCBI taxonomy): domain Eukaryota; kingdom Metazoa; phylum Chordata; order Ceratodontiformes; family Protopteridae; genus Protopterus; species Protopterus annectens. The sequence goes on from NC_056728.1 coordinate 1,961,190,928, forward strand.
GCTAAACTATCTCCTAGACTGCAACATCCTGTCACCTACTCAGCATGGTTTCAGACCTGCCCATAGTACCACTACAGCTCTCCTCTGCTTCACAGACACAGTAAACCGTCCCAAAAATGAAGGCCTGCAAGTGTCAACTCTTTTTGGATATGTCCAAAGCATTTGACACAGTCTCACACCAAATCCTGCTAAACAAACTAAACCAATATCATCTATCTAATTCCACTCTTACCTGGTTCCAAAGCTACTTAACTGACAGGTACCAAGCTGTGAAATGGGAAAATTCTCTCTCTCCTCAGCTGCTCATAACTATAGGAGTCCCACAGGGTTCTATCTTAGGACCACTACTATTCACAGTCTTCACAAATGACCTCCACACCTCCACACAGCATGCATCTATAATTCAGTATGCAGATGACACTACCTTAATCTGTGCTGCACAAAACATTCCCACCCTCCTGCAAACAACTCAACTAGCGTTCTTTGACGTTGAAAACTACCTTACCAAAGCCCAACTTATCCTCAATCCAAAGAAAACTCAGCTTATGATTATAACCAGTTCTAACAAAAACACTAACAATCAATTCACTATCTACTCTACAAATGCTACTCCAATTGCTCCAGCGGCACAGGCTAAGCTATTGGGAATAACCATAGACTCCCACCTGAAATTTGATAGTCATCTGAACTTAACTATTAAAAAAGTACATGCCAAACTGGGGTCACTCTACCGTATCAAACCATTTCTTACCAACAACACAAGATCAGCCATTGCTCGCTCCCAACTTCTATCCACCCTACTCTATGCATCTCCCATTCTGACTGATCTCAACAAAACTGAACTAAGCAAAATGGAAGCTTGCTATAACAGAATTGCCCGCTTTGCAGCAAATTGCTCATATAGAACTCATCACTGTACTGCTTTGAGACAGCTCCACTGGCTTGAACTGCCCAACCTCCTAACCTACAATCAGCTCTGCCTCTGTCATTCTATCTATTACCTCCCCAATAAGTGTCCTGCCCTCAAAAACCTAGTACAACATCACTCAGCCAAAAGGCCTCTTAGATCATCAAGCAGACTACTACTAGAAGTCAACAACAGCTACAATAGCTTTGGAGATGCACTATATAGTAGTTCGGTAGCCAAAAAATGGAACTCTGTCCCTACTAGCATTCAAAACACATCATCCAAAGCCTCCTTTAAAGACCTCATCAGGCAACATCTCAAGCAAAGTTGGCAGTGCCATGATTGCTCCCCAGGCTAGTGAAAGCGGATAACATATACATACTAAATCTAGAGCAATTGATAATAGTTTTTCAATCTTACTCACAAACACTGGCTAATCTACAATGTATGTACTGTACCTGTGTACTATGTATGTAGTCTACCTACATTCCAAAGTTCAGCTGTACACCACAAATCTATTACTTACCTTTATTTTTAAAATTAATATTTTTTTGACTGTTCTCTCCACTGTAACTGTTTGTGCCGCATACCACTGTAAAAACATGTCTCTTGTAATTTGTGTGTATACTGATTATGTCTAAATAACTAAATGTGTCTGTAATTTTTCTTTGTGGAGCTTTTCTCCCCGGGCCTCTGCTGAAAAAGGGCCTTTTCGGCTCAGTCAGACACCCCCGGTTAACAAATGTAAAATAAAATAAATACTCGGGTTAGGCAGTGGAGCTGTGGAATATGAACTATATACATGATTGAAAAGATGAATAGAACTTACACTTGTTTTTTTCTGTACAATCTATAAAAAGTATGTAAGATTTGCAGCTTTGCTTACAACTAAGTTCTTACAGCAAGTACAGCAAGTAAGTATTGACCTCCAAGCACCCAAATAAAGGCCAGACGAGTCATATCTGCAACTGTGACCATTTATTGGACTAATCAGTTCAGCAGTTCTTTACTATAAAAATAGCAAACAGCAAACTGTAAAACTGCAATACCAACATTAACAGATTTTAAGTAGTGTCAGTTGGCATACCCACCTGCTTGTTGCAGCTAGCTCCTCCCAACAACTGGAGGTATAATATATCCCTCCTTATCTCTAATATGACTCCTGACTTAGCCTGCCAGTGTTCCACACCTTTAAAAGTGTCTGAGATTCAGAAAAAAAAACAGGCAGGATGAATGGGGGAAAAGAGAGGATTCAACAGCCCTTGCCCATCACTGACTTCTGAGGCTTATTGCTAGAGTAACTTATAGCTTAGCAAGGGAGGGTGGGGTGGGATGATCTCATTGAAGAAAAACAATGAAATGATGGCTACCCACTCCCTTGATAGGTTATTAGTCAACTGACACCTCCCCACACCAGGTGACAATGTCTAGTCACCAGGAAAACTGCTTTTGCTTGCCAAATGCCAAATTATCATTGTTTGACCTTACAGCATGCAAATAAAGTTTAGACAAGTCATGTCCGCCTTTACAACTGTTTACTGGAGTAAGCAATATATCACTTAAGTAATCACTTGCTTATAAATCATTTACTATTCAGATACAAACAGCAAACTGTAAAATTTTAATACCAACATTAACAGATTTCAATTAGTACCAGCTGGCATACCCCCACCATTCCAGCCAACTCCTCCCAACAACTGGAGGTGTACTCAGTGTCTCCTCAGCTCTAGTATTATTCCTATATGGCAAGTGACTTAGCCTGCCTATGTTCTATATCTTTAATTTAATATAGCAAGTATCAGAGATTTGGAAAAGAAAAAGGGGGGCTAAAAGAGGAGAAAGAGAGGACACAATGCCCATTGCCTTCCAGCATGGCCTGTGCTGACCCCCCCCCCACCTTTCGAAGGATAGCATTTTTCTTTTAAAGTAACAAGGCCAAAATTATAATGTTTTGTATTCTTCATGTGCATTGCAAACTGTAATTTAAATAAATCCCACACACATCATTCAAATGGATGTTGTCTGAACTATAGAATTGCGGGTCAATTTTGTCCTGATCAGATTATTCATTCATGAAAAACTCCCAATTGTTTGGAAGTTCTTATTATTCTCGAGTTTAAAAATCAGTGGGTAATTTTGATTGCTGCTTGTTTGGGAGCTGTCTACGATGTCAGTCTTGGTAGAATAACTGACCATCCTAATATAATATCAGGGAATTTCTGGCACAACATGCTTCACTCAATCAGCCAAAGTCTTACTGAGTAGGATACACTTATGAATGTAAACAAGATCATCACCTCCCAATGTCAGCATCATTCCTCTCCCAAGCCATATTTGCAGTAAAAGGAAGATGGTTAGCCTCCCATGCCAGCATTCTGAACCTGAAAATCTGTAGAGGGGATAGACTGTCAGTTATGTTGTTCTTACTACCAGGTACGCACTTAGTAGAAAGGGACAGGTTAATGATTAAGACTAATTGCCTTAATATGGACCATACCCTGTAAGATCTGCAGGACCTTCTTAGCAGAATTTGCACAACAGCTTGATTATCAGAAGGAAACATGAGTTTTTTTTTATTGTTAAGGGCTACCTTCAAAGTGTAGACTGCCACCTACATGGGTAGGATCGTTAAGAACATGGTGTCTCTCTTAACTGGCTCAACTATGAAGATGGACATTCGACTGAGAATCATCTGCCTCCCAAATAATAACCCATTTCTTCACCTACTGCTGCATCTGTGAAAAGCTGTAGGGGGTCTGAAGAAACCCAATCAGTTGGCCATAATGTGACCCTATTGAATTGACCCCAAATTGTCTTCCATAACATAAGATCCTCCTTCACTGCTTTCAGGGTGTGAACCCAGTGTTTTTTTTTTCTGACCTCCTCTTAATAAGTTATCTAATGACCTTGCCAATTGTCAGCTTGGTTGAGTCACACTCCATGCAACATTTAGGAATCCTAAGAGGGAAAAGATCTGGTTTACTCTGACTTTCATACCCTCAGAAAAAAAAAATCAATGTTTATTTTAAGATGCTGTAGCTTGTCTACAGGCAGCTTGAATGATTGGCTGGTTATGTCTATTTCAGCCCTAAGAATGTGAAGCAATGATATGGAGTTTCTATCTTATTCTCAGCCAGTGGAACCCCAAGGTTGTTACATAGCTCGATGAAGAGGTACATGCCTGTCCTGGTGTTCTGCTTACCTTCACCTATGATAAGAAAGTCATTGAGGTAGTGTATGGCTACTTGTTTTGTGGTCCTTTGTTGGCAGCACCATTGTAACACTGTGCTGAATGATTTAAAATATGTGCGAGCATCAGAACATCCAGTTGGTATGGCTTTGTTAAAATATGGATGTTCTCTTAAGGACAGTCCCAGTCTTGGCTAGTCCTATTCTTGGATGGATAACAGTCGGAATGACAGCTCACTGTCAGTGGCCTCATCTATAGTGAAGTATTTTATCCTTGTATCCTCCTTAGCAATAAGACCATTAACCAAATATCCCATTGGATGGGAAAGGTGATGCATCAGATGAAGTCCACCTTCTTTTTTCTTTGAGATTAAACCAGATGAAATCCACCTTCTTTTTTCTTTAAGATTAAACCTATTGGTGATATCATGAATTGTTTCCAAGGAGGGACCGAGAATGGACCGATTATCCTGCTGGACTGTATTTCTTCATTGAAGATGCTTAATATAATCCCCTGCTCCAGATCAATCTTTTGTTTTTTATGCATATTTTAATGTGACTATTTATATGGTCTACTTGACTGGCTATTTGTTCATTACATTGCTGTTTTCATAGAATGATTACAGGGTAATTCCTTTTTTAGTTTAAAGTGATGTGTGCTTTTGTGGATTGTGTGTGCCTTTCTTTTAATGGATACCAATGCACACGTGTTAATTATTCATTTTGCTCTAATAATTATTTCAGTGCCAATGTAATAATTACTTATATACATTTATAATATGCATTTGTATAATGTTTTACATAATTTTTTAAAATTTTTTTCATTGTTGACATAAAAAAAGCTATTTTCCTTTCATAATTTCCGTACTTTTCGTTTTCTTAAACCATAGCTACAGAACACATTTTTTTTCAATTTCTTTTCTTAAATATGTTTTTTTTTTTTTTTTACATTTTGATTTTAACAAAAGCTGGAAAGTTAATATTTTGTCAGGTCAAATCATCCGGGGTCAAAACGGCCAGGGGCGAATCGTCCAGGGTCAAATCAGCAGGATCAAAATGTCCCATACCCACTGTTGGATAGTGAATTGCCCTACTGTTGAACACCCTGTTGATAATCAGAACATCTGATGCTTTGAAAGGAGCCTCTCTCTTGAAAAGGGAGCATTTGTTGCCAAGGGGTTATTTTGTCACCACTAAATGATGGCTTAATTTTTGGCAGCAATTACATGCTTGGTGAGGTTTCCAACAATAAGCACACAAATTAGTGAAATTTCAGTTAGATGAAAACATCTGCCACTATTGAAACACAACATGTGTTAATACCTTGGGATTCTTGATTATTGTCTAACTGGCTTGACAGGGATCTTTATAACATGATGCTCAACTAAGTGTCTAGGTATCTCTGATGCCATCTAATATCCTTGGTGGTTGCTTTTTGTTTCCTGAACCTCTGATTTTAAGCTAACCAGGCTACTCCTCCCCAAACATGATGAGCTTCTCTGACTGTCAATGGATAAGAGAGCAGAAGTGCCAATTGAGTGTCTTTTTCTGTAAGCATGGCTGAGTATATTAAGAAGCCTGCCACCCAAATCCCCCAGGATTTTGCAGGCTATATAATGGTTGCTGAGTTACCTAAGGCAGCCAACATAGCCATAAGATCTTTGAATATTGCCTTCTCTGCCTCCATTAATCTTTGTATACCATCAGCATATGTTAATTTAAGTACATTGATGTATTTTTCCTTAATAATGTTATCTCTTAAAGTTTCAGGGATATGGGAAAGTATGTGTGATCCTGGGGCATGTCTGTCTTCTAGGGGAGGGTGCAACACATTGCCCATTGTTGCTATGGGAGAGAACATTATTGGGATCCTGCTTTCACTATTCCCTTCTACAGCTTTCTCAGGTTGTGATTGACTTGAGACTCCAAGCCCTGTTTCACCTGACTCATTAGTACAAGAAATCGGTGGTGATACAGATAATCCTTCTCCCTTATGTACCACTGTACAGCTAAACCCTTTCTCTAAGACCAGATCAAATAACCTGTCCTTATTGGTATCAGCCAATGAGTCTAAAAATTCCTGCAAATACTCTTCTTATATCTGATTTACTAAAACTTCCCCTCTTCTGTTTTCCTTATTGCTTTGTGCTTCATTACCTGTTTCCTCCAGCACATTCTTTTGAACTATCCAAATTAACCATACCATCTGTAACCTTCCAAAATTTCCTCCTGCTCTTCTTAGCTGGAACTTTCACTAATGGGGATGAATCCAAACTGGCTACCAAATGTCTTTTCTTGGAGCATGATGGAATGATACTGCCGTCCTCTTCTAAATCCTGAAAAAATCATCTGCCTCTGCAGTTATTCTTGCTCATGGGGACTCTAAGGACTGCAGGGATAAAGAAACTGTAAATGAAAATACAAAAATTATAAAATGACCAATAGATATCCCGTGTGACCATAATTAGCTTTTATTCCCATTCCATTTTTTTTGTTTCATTCAGAAGATAGTTAGCTTGACAGCTGTTAGTGATTGGCTCAACCAACATAATGACCCATGCTATTTCACTTATCTAAGTCTGAACAATGATTGAATGAGTTAATTTTTTTAATACAGTGACCTTATTGAAGCCAATCACTGAAATCATGGCTTCTCACTGGCCAGATGGGTTATTATAGCAATAACCCACGCCTGGGTGTGGGTAATGCTGGATTTACCCACGGTTGGCGTGGTTTGGTCATGAGGGCGAAGCCCGAGTGGCCAAACAAAGCCAACCGTGGGTAAATCCAGCATTACCCACACCCAGAACTGGGTTATTGCTATTATACAATGACATTATTTAATAAAAAATATAATTATTTTTCTTAAATAATGGCATTGTATAATGCCTCCTTGCTGCCCTTCTGCAGCAGACTGTCTGGTATTCTGCGGCAGTTCTGATGTACTGCACATGCGTATGCCTATGCAGTACATCAGAGCTGTGGGCAAAAGCAATGGAGAAAGCAAGATCTCCGTTGCTTTTTACAAACTGTTTCGCTATGTTAAATGGGTTTAACATAGCGAGACAGCTTTAAAATAAGCAACGGAGATCTCCGTTGCTTATTTTACAGCTGTCTCGCTATGTTAAACCCATTTAACATAGCGGGACAGGTTTAAAAAAAAAGCAATGGAGAAAGCAAGATCTTCGTTGCTTTTTACACACTGTGTCGCTATGTTAAAGGAGTTTAACATAGTGAGACAGCTTTAAAAAAAGCAACGGAGATCTCTATTGCTTTTTTTAAACCTGTCTCGCTATGTTAAACTTCTTTAACATAGCGAGACAGTGTTTTAAAAAAAACTTATACTAATGGAAAAAGTCAGGCGACCGGACCTTTTTCCATTAGTATAAGTCGATTTACAACGTGCATCTGACAAATCAGCGTGCACGTTTTGGAATATTAATTGGGGGTCAGGGTATAATAGTCCACTGGCAATTCCTCCAAGCTGGGTGATGCTCTCCAGTCACCATGACAACTGCACTTGCTTGCTAAACACTCAATAAAACATAACAATACAGCAGATATATAAATCATGTGAAATAAAATATAACTACTTTGTTTTTCTTAGCTATACGTAAAAACTGAAAGACAATGTCACTTTCTGTTTGGACAGCTATGCTGACTAGGTAATTCTCTGTATCTTCAAATTAAATTTGTATTTTGATCCTAGTTATGTTGATTATTATCCAGAAGGAGAGACAATAAAAACATTAATTAAAATAGGACAGTAACCGTTTTGCTAAGACATTACCCAAAGAAAAGTTTCCAAAAAATCGGTGGCCCATTAAGGGGATAAATGTTTGAAAGAATAGTGTTAAAGGTATACCTCCCAATGTAAAAACAAAACAAGACATTCCTCAAAGAATCAGATCGACCCTCTCTACAGAGATTGTTGAACTGGTAATCATCATTTTTTTTCAAATATTTTTTTCTCTCTCTTGTATTGTTTGCATACTTAAATTCCATTTAAATTCCAGTCATTTTACAAGCCACAAGCAATCATAATTTTGTTTTACGTGAGTGTTTTCCTGGAATTTCTGAGTATGAACTGGCTTATTGCAGTTTCATACCAAGTTTTTTTTTCTGTGTTTGTGGCCCCACCGATGTGTTGAAAATTCAGATTAGATAAAACTAGGAAAGATTTAAGTATCTAGACAGGTGATTGTTTTAGGCATCTTATCTGTACAAAATGGTCATTATACTGTTTTCCTTGTACCAATGTGGACTTCTTTGTATATGTAGCTTTTAGTTGTACCCTTCTAACTTCCTTTTGGTATTTATTTACATTCAATAGCTTTTGGATAATATGTTTATTTATTTATATATTTGAATTGGTAAGGGGAGTAGTTACTGTGATTGATAACTATCTGTTACTATCTGCTTCTAATTGAACAGACCGCTGTGCTATACTTTACCATTTGTTTTTACAGTATTTGTCTTATTTCTCAATAGTGGAACAGAAACTGTTTTTTTGTTAGTCAGGTAATCTGGAATGATGGAAGTGATCTGCACTGGGCCAGGACAGAAATCTGTTGTACTGGAAAGCTGAGAAATATTACCAGCCCTTCCCTGGAAATTATTGTATGTGCAAGCTTGCATGTGTGTGTGCTTGAGTATAAAGTACAGTTATTGTGAGGAAATGTGGACTAGAAGGCAGTGAATGCAGCAAGAAGTGGAAAAGACACTTAGGAATGCAGGCTGAGAGCCCTGATAACTGATTGCTCATTGTGAAGCCTTTTCTTGGCTGTGGATGCTGAAGGTTGATTATTTAATGCATGCATTTGAGGAAATGATTCACTTAGTTGTTTACTGATTCATTCATGTGCATGTTATACTTCTGTCTACTTGGTACCAGTAGTGTGACTCGTGAGTCCATGCCCTCTGGTGGAAGTTAAAATATTGTGGGTAGCTCAGCGGGCCAAGGACTGAAGAACCTGTCCACCTCACATACTGGTGACAGTGGTGATGACATTGTAATTGGAATTAGCCAGCAAAGCAGTTTTGTCACCAAAGGTGTGTGTACCCTTGTAGCTGCACACAAATATATGCTGGCGTATACTGTACAACAGTTATTTTATTTATTTATTTTAGTTCTAATAGATTGTAAACTGGCAGAAGTGATGTCTGAAGGATGCCAGTATCATAGCTGAATAAGGAGTGTACAAAAAGGAATTCTGAATGCCAGTTGTGCAAGGAGGACATGTTAGCAGCCTTGTGTGCAGCTAGAAGTCTGGTCCAGTAAATCTGAAGACTAACTTGACACATGTTGCGGGTGTGCAGAATACCAGAAAAAGGAATAGGAATTCATCCCACCCCCAGATGATCTCAAAAACCCATTTGGAATTAAAGAGACAATAGCTGCAGATGAAATGTGTGGAGCTCAAGACAGTAACAAAATGAAAGTGAGAAGCAGTGCCAGTATGGGAGATGTTAAACTTTAACCAGAGGTATGACTACTGGGGATGGGGGAAGAGAAACTTAGATGGCAAGGTCTTTACCAAATTATTTATGTTAGGTATGCCAATCTGTTTATGGAGCTTTGTGGGGTAAAGCATTTCATACCTCTCAGCTGTACAGATTTTTGCAAAATGTCCAGATTTTTGCCTCATATTTTTCATGTGTGTTTCATAAAATTGTGTTTTTCTGGCAAATTAATCGCAAATCATTAAAGACTAAAATTAGAAAATAATGACAGACATTTGAGTTTCAGACTTCATACCCTTCAGACAATACATGCACATGCAAAACCTGTTGTTTGATCAACTTTCTAAGTTTGTAAGAGCAATATTTAAGAATAGTCCATATTTTTGGGCTTTTGTCCCACTTTTATTTATGGCTTTGCCCAGATTTCTTGCTCTAGGAGGTTGAGAAATATGATGGATTTCAAGAGTACCTTGTGCCAACCACACACCAGTGGCCTAGTAGAGAGTTTTAACTCTACCTGGAAGACAATGTTAGGAGCATTTACTGACAACTTCAAGCAGGAATTAGTTAAGTAAGCCCAGTGAGACAAACTGCTGGAGATGCTTAATCCAGGGTAATCCAAGAGTCTAACAGTCTTTGGTCCTCACCACTGATTCTGATGCCAAAAAAAAGTATGGAAGCACCTCACTCTGTGTAGATTACAGAAAAGAGATTATTCACACAGTGTCAAAGGCTTTCTCCATGGATTGGGCAGGTGAGTTCTTAGAGTGGCTGGGTGTGTCTTAGTACCTGTCTATTACTGACCTGACCAATGATTACTGGATAGTACTCTTTAGGTTCAAAGGTTCATAGGACGATACTAGGCTATTGGCCTGGAGGCCCTTATAACCCTAGCCAAGAATTTCACCTATGTTCCCTCAAAGCCAGCACTTGTTTTCCCCTGACTCAGCACCTGTTTTCCCTGTGAATAAAACCCTGCACCTCGTGTCTGCAAGGCAAACACCTTAACCAGTATACCACCCCTCCCACCATCTGAAATGAGAGAAGAGGTCAACTTTTGTGACTTCTTTTGGGTTACGTGAGGTCAGTAAAATGCCCTTTGTAATGAGGAATGCCTCAACAACTTTCCAGAGGAATGCAGTGTTAGTGATAGTTCTGGAATAACAAGACTATGTGAGCAAAAATGTAGACTTACATAGACTATGCCCAAAACTGCTGTGTTTGAGTATTTTTTTCTACAAAATATGGTGATCTCAGAGCTAATATATATATATATATATATATATATATATATATATATATATATGTGTGTGTGTGAAGTGGGTGCTGAAGTGCAGGAGGTGCCCTGCAAAAAGCAATTTTAAAGTAAGGCACCATTTCCCCTTGCTGTTGTTGTTTTGTGTACTTCCAGGACTCACAACTATGTGTTTCAAAATGATGATAGGTTATAATAGGAAGTTGACATGGATGGATGCCTAGATATGTCTTTAAGTACTTTTTCATATGTGTTGTCATACTGCTTAGATTTCTTAAAAAACACTTCTTACCAACAAAGTAAATGTTTCCTAATAGTTTTTGGCTGTTGATTTAAAGAAGAACTATCACATGTACTTTGTGCCTTTCATTTTGTTGAGACTGTTTTTTTATAAAACATTGAAACAAGATCATATTGGGAAAAATAATTCTGAATATTTGCATATGTATACAGGGTCAGTGTGGTCAACAGCAATGAGTTTGATTGCTGTATGCATTCTGCTCAAGGAATTTGTATATTTGGGATGGTGAATAAATCTTTGTTTATTGTGCAACATACATCTCAGTGATTCAGGATCATGCCAGCATGATTATTGCTGTTTGTTTGACAAAGTGGTCATAACGATGTTAGCCTGAGATTGATCGAAGCTGGATGGTAATGTAACTTATTGTGCAACTAATGCAGAATAAACACTTTAAGCACTGAGATGTCAAATAAATAAAGAACACATTTTCTAATAATATATATGTGACTGTACTATGGGGACTTCAATCAGGAATTCACGAGTGACATAGTATAGTGTTGCACTATAGTCAGTTCTCTAACATGTCACAAATTATTCTAGATAGCGAATGTTTAACCAAGAAGACACTTTGGCAAACTTTTTTTTTTGAGAATGACAAGTATGTCAAGAACTGAAATAAATGTATTTTGTTTCCTAAGCTTGTCACTGCAACAAATGTGGTACTCACTCCTGTGATGAGATATCAGGGAGATGTCGATGCAGGCCAGGAGTTACTGGAGCTCTGTGTGATCACTGTCAGGTAGGTTTTACAAGCAGTGTGTAGAGATACTGATTTAACACAGATGAAAAAAGGCAAAATCCATTTCATAGATTCTTAAAATTATTTTTGTGTTTGCTTACAGTGTAATTACTATTTCTTAACTGGATTTAATGAATAAGATACCATTTAAGAGTCTGTAGTATCTCAGATGTAAACTCTGTTTTTCTCAGTTGCTGGAAATTAGATTGTGCCATGGATCTCTTAAAAATGTCATTGCAAGTATATGTGCATCTGCAATTCAGTACATTTTTAGAAGTAAAATGAAACACACACACATGCACACACACACACACACACACACACACAACCACACACACACACACACACACACACACACACACATGCACATATATATAGTGATTCAAAATATGTAATACATTCAACTATCCATTCACAACCCTTTTTCTCCCATTTTTTCACATGGGGTCAGGGTGTCACTTCAACATTGATAATCATACACTGCCAGATAGCTAGCATGCTTGCCTAAAAAGTTTATGTGGTTGTAAAAAAGACTAAATGCACAAATAACTGAATTCACAAATGACTGAATGCTCATTTCTAAAGTGTAGGTACACTGAGTGTGCAGGAAAGTGAAAGTTTCAGTGAAATGGTTATAGCAGCTACTGTGTATGTGTGAGTGTTCATGGGTCAGGGTAAGGGTAAGGGTTAGGTAAACGGATACATTTACTATTTTGCATTTTGGTGCTGTGTGTTGTTTCTCCTTTTGTCTTGTATAATTGCACTATTAGGGAAAGGGTTTTCAATAACATAATGTGTAGTGTTAGGGTTAGAGCCAGGGTGCGAGTTAGGAATAGCACACCTTTTTCAGCAACAGTCAAGCCTGTTAGCATAAACAGCATCTTTCTTCCCATTAGGATAATGTAGCACTTTTAAGACTCTGTCAGTTATGGGTTGCCTTTCCATGACCACTTCATTCTGGAGTTTATTTACAGTGGTCATTCCTGATGAAGAGAGTAATATGGACTAGACACCTTTGGTATGCTAAATTTGTTACTATCAAGGCATCTTAAACCACCTAAAACCAAATGCAAGTGGAAATTATTATGTAACTTAACTCCAAACTTGAGACTATGGAATTACTCAATGCACACTTTTACTGGTTGTGAAAATATTAATACTACACTTTCCTCCACAGTAATTGGAGCTCCTGTTCTTGTTACTGAAATAAAATAAACTACTTTATTGTAATACTTGGCAATAGTGATAATATGTGACAGTGTGACTGGAGGATTTGGAGATTTAAGTATTGTGCACAGGAATGTTTAGACACAAAGATGCACTGTACACACACATACAAAGACATTTTATTTTATTTTTTTTTATTTTACATTTGTTTACCTGGAATGTCCTTTTTCAGTGGAGGCCCGGGAAGAAAAGCTCCAGTTAGTACATAGACATATCAAATATGAATAACATTAATAAACAGAAGTAATACAATACATCAAAGTCTAATTGGTAGTAGGTGCACTAAATAAGTTAAATGTGAGTTATATACATCAATAAAAAAACAAGTAAAAAGTAACAGTAGTATACAATACCCTGGTGTACAGTGTGCTATGCCCACAAACATTATACAATCCAGTAGTACATTACAGGAATTGTATGCAGGCTTGAGAAATATGGATAGTCAGAGAGAGAATAAGATTGTAGAATAAGTAAGATCCCATAGTGTATTTCAGTTAGAATGTAGGTTACATTATTATGATACTTTATGTGTGTTTAATTAGTCAGGTTGTAGAGGAGACAGTTGAGAGTGAGTTGCTATCAGTCAGCCAGGGGCAGAGCACGGGCAGAGTGACTTGCTAAGGAAGTGTTTTTTCAGTCTAGTTTTGAATAGTGGAACGGATGTTATAGATGTAATGTTTACTGGGAGTTCATTACAGATTTTACCACTGTAGTTAGCAAATAGGGAATCCCCTGCTTGGTTTCTGGATAAGTAGGTTTTTATTTGTTGTTTCTTAGTGGTCTATTGGTAACATAGAGTTGAAGAAGAGTTTGTAAGGCTGGTATTTTTTCCGGATTTGAGCAGATTTTGTTGGGGCATTGTTAGTTGTGTATAGGTAGGAGATGGTGGAGCTCTAACCAGTTGCATGTGCAGACGTATACACACACACACACACACACACACACACACACACACACACACACACACACACACACACACACACACACACACACACACACACATGCACTCACACACATGCACTCACACACATGCACTCTCAAACATCACACACAAACACACACATAATAAACCTATACACACTTAGTCACTCAGAGACACACACACACACACACACACACACACACACACACACACACACACACACACACACACACGCACTCATGCACTCACACACATGCACTCTCAAACACTTGCTGTTTTTCTGCTGTTTAATTAATGTCTCACTTGTATTTTTCTGCTCTGTTAAACATTCTCTAGTGTTTCTCACCAAAATCAGGGTAGCTAGTAACTGTAGCATAATCCAGATATAGGTTTGCTGCATCTGGGTCTGTTTATAGTGGCTGTTTGTTTTGATCACATTTTTCAGGCCATCTTTGATTGGAAATGGCCCTTCTGCACTCTAGTGAAAAAGTATGCTGATTGGAACCTGTCTGGTGAAAGGTGGTTGATCTAGAGCTTGGAGTAAGCATCCTTATTGGTCCTATTTAATCCTATTTAACCTTTTTAAAGTTGTTTTCAAGTTTTTAGCTTCTGGTATTTAAGTCCTGTGTTTGAGCAGGTTTCTGCCTATTTGCTCACCGAACAGTATAGCTCACTGCCTCGCAATTGTGCTCCATAGTCGGACAGATACATTCAACAGTTTTCCCTTAGATACGGCTGTAGCACGTTAGTGCAGCTCTCATCCTTAGTACTTTTCAGGTCAAAGAAATACTGTTAGTGAGCTGTAACCTATTAAACCACTAGCAAAAAAAAAAAAAAAACGGCGAACTATCCATCTACTGAGCTTCTAATTGATCGGTCCTGAAAAGCCCCCCTTTGTGATAATGGTTCTTCAATCTAGCATTATGGACAGTTGGACTACCCTTGTTTCTCTTGCCAACCTTGTTGACTTGTGACTCTTGAGGCAATGTAGCAGTTTGCTTCATGTACACTGACAACCCTCTACTAATAACTCGCTCTAATACAGAGTACAAGAGATATATCTACACTAAGAGTCTTGAATCCATACTTTCTCACACTCGAAAAAGTAACACTGAAGAGGTTGTCAACCCACCCACCACTACTCATGTACACAGTACCACCAATCATACACATAATATGCATCAAACACAAAAATCAACATATGTGGAGGTTCCATCAAAAAACTTAACAAAACACCAGAGACCTCTAAAACACAAGATTACTGCAACTAACACGGTTCTCACAGCACCCGTGACACATAATAACACCAGTGTCTCACCTACCAAGCCCATAAGGTGTAACACTCAAAAACCAAATTTTCTTGTCATTGGAGACTCCATAGTGAGACACACAGATGTCCCACTCACCAGGTTGGACAAGGAGAAGGTCATGGTCAGCTGCCTGTCTGGTGCCAGGATTCATCAAATCATGCATGCACTCAGGTCTATCAACAACAAGTAACATTCTGACTCTGTCATAGTTCATGTTCAAGTGAATGACCTGAGAAGTACCTCACTGGACTATATGAAGAGAGACACGCTTGAGTGTACCAGGCAGGTAAGTCCTTGGCCTTGAGCAGCATACTACCCTTACTAAGACTGATACAGTACTTTTGTTCCAGGGCATTTGAGTTATACTTTACAGTATAAACAAAAAATGACTGATTTTAATAACTGGCTTTGTTTTTGGTGCCATTCAAAGGGGATCTAGTTTCTGCCAGCCTGGGAAGCCACGATCAACAAATCTCGCTGCCTTGCCAGAGACGGTTTTTACCTGGCACCACTATGCTTTTGGTTACAGCAAAGGCTCTTGCTTCCACATAATGCCTTTTTATGAAAGGTCTCGAAAACAAACCTACCAACATGAGATCTGCCAAACATAACAAAATAAGAGTCATGCTGCTAAACTCTAAGAGCTTAAATGAAAAACTGCACACTCTGGAGGCACTTCTCTTACTAGAAGATGTGCAGATCTGTGCAGTCACAAAAACCTAGTTGAAGGCCTCAGAGAATACCCTGGCCTTGCAAGGTTACAATGTCTTCCAAACCTTCAGACCACAAAAAAAAAAACATTTGAGAACCAAAGGAGGTGGTGTTTCTATCACCTCCCATCTAGTTAGACTAGATAACTCCATGGAGTTACTCCAAGTTCAGGTTACTGTGGGTAAAACCCCCATTCAAGTCAAAGCCAGTTATAGATCCCCCTCCATAGGTCATGACGAGTACAAAGCCTACTTGACCAAACTTGAGTCAGTCCAGATATTCCTGAACAGTCTGGTTATAGGGGATTTAAATTATCCCACCATCAACTTAGAAACCTATGCTAGCCCGAACTCGCCAATGCAAAAGTTCCTTGACTCTGTTAACTCAAATGCCCTGGAACAAATTGTTCATACCCCAACAAGAGGAAGAAACATACTAGATCTTGTCCTCACTAAATGTCAAACAGATGCAGTGTTGGACCCTCATTAGTTAAATCTGACCACAAATCAGTCACCTTCAAGCTGGCACTAACACCATAACTCTCAAAGGGTGAAATCAGACTAAAAATTTTCACCAAGACAAACTGTACCCTCCTAGGTGAAGGTATAAATACATTCCAAGCCCCACCCCCAGCTGGAAGTGGTATCTACACCGAAGCTTACACTAAAGCCCTGTACAATCACTTGCATAATTGTATAGACTCGGCTGTACCAGAAAGAGTCAAAGCCAGACCCCCAAGTTAAAACAACCCCGTCGGTGGATATCCAGCATCAACAAACTTTACAATAAATGCAAAAGGTTGCTGTCCTGAAAAACAAAGGTGAGTCCCCAACAAAGGAAAAGCACCCTTCTCGGCCTCAACAGGCAAATAAGACAATATGCAAATCCCCTAAGGGCTCCTTTGAGAAAATCTTCAAAACAGAGCTTCTGCACATACGACAAGGTGCAATGGCCAAAATCAAATCCAGTAAAGACCAAGATGTTTAGTACTCAATATGGAAGGTTAAGATGTTTTATTCAGCAGCAAAATAAATTACATCAAAAGATGAGAAACATGCATACTAGCCTTCATCAGTGTAGCTTAACCTCACATGTTGAGTGCTGTCTGTCTTTATCTCCTTTGAGAGAAACCTAGCAAGCACAACCAAGGATAACTATAAGGCCTTTTATTGCTACATACATAGTCTAAAATGTGGGACCCATGCATATGCAGAACTAGTGACTAATGGTATCAGACTCACTGGCCCCACAGTTAGCAAACCTGCTACTGGATAGTGTTGGTGAAAATTTCACTCCCTTATCCCCTCCAAACTTATCACAATCCTTCCCCTAACCACCCCCACCCTAAATATCTAAAGAGCAGGTCATTAAAGCCTTGTCCAAGGCAAAAAACACAGCCTCTACAGGACCAGAAGGCATCACAGCCTGTATTCTAAACAGGATAAAAGATGAACTAGCATCATCATTAAATACACTTTTCCATCATAGCCTAGTCACAGGCATTGTTCCTGTTGAATAGAGAACAGCAACAGTTAATCCCCCCCACAAAGGTGGCCTAGCAACAAACCCGGGGAATTACAGACCTGTAAGCCTGACCATCTCCATCTGTAAGGCCATGGAACGTATCATTATGGACCTCATAAATAAAGATATAGGTGACCTCCAATCCCTGGATCCAATCCAATTCGGCTTCATCAAGGGCAGATCCTGACTGTTAAATCTGGTGGATTTCTTCAAAAATGTGACCAGAGCCATTGACAAGGGCAAATCCACACAGCATACCTTGACTTGGCAAAGGCTTTTGACAC
Organism: Protopterus annectens; assembly: GCF_019279795.1. Lineage (NCBI taxonomy): Eukaryota > Metazoa > Chordata > Ceratodontiformes > Protopteridae > Protopterus > Protopterus annectens. Next base: position 1,961,208,763 of record NC_056728.1, read on the forward strand.
AATCCCACACTCAGGCATTACTCATAAACTTAGCAAACTAAATGTAAACCTCTGTTGTAAGATGGGTTACCAGCTGGCTCACAAACTGGACATACACTATCACAGTAGGTTACTCCACATCAATCAGCAGACCTGTCACTATTGGGGTGCCACAGGAGTCACTGCTGGGCCCCCTACTGTGTGGTATATACTTCTCAGAAGTTCAGGTCAAAACTAAGGGGTTGTGACTGACCAAGTTTGTGGATGACTGCAAACTTTGTGTAATTACTGAATCCCAAAATGATGTCAGTATACTTCAGGAGGGTCTTACACAGACCAGCTACTGGTGTCTTAGTCATGGTCTCAAACCATCTGGCAAAAACAATGTCCCTTCACACTATCAAATCAACAACAATATCCTAAGTACCCACAAAGTGGTAAGGGATCCGGGATCACAAGTTGACTGCAACCTTAACTTTGACCACCATGTCTCTACTGTAGTAAGGAAGGCTTTTTACATAGCACACTTGATTAGTAAAGGCATCACCTTGAGAGCAAAGGAGGTTATAACCCCGCTATACTCGGCACTGCTCCAGCCCATAATTGAGTATAACACCTTGCAGCAATTGGAGAGATCTCAGAGGTTTCTAACAAAGACAATCAAGGAACTCCAGCACGTGCCTTACACAGACTGACTAAAGTCCCCTGTCACTGTACTCTACATTGTATAGGCTTCTTAGGGGAGACTTATTCCTGTCTTACAGAGCAATCTTAGACCCAAACCTAATAAACTTGCTGCATATCCATAAATCAAATGGGACTAGAGTTACCTGTTCCAGTGAACTAACTATGACCTGCAACTTAAATAGGGCATGCTGCAGGGACAGTTTTGTTTCCCAGCAACTGCCACTTCTTTGGAATAGGCTACCAATTCATGTGAAACAGAGCACCTCTATGACACGGTTCAAGAGGAACCTGGACAACTGGATGGGGCACAATAAATTCTTACTAGAGATAGAGCCCACAGCCCTCCTGGACATGGACAGTCATTATTGACAAGCATATCTATGGTATTACATTGGGATTAAACAGCTAGGCATGTAATAACCTTCAGGTCAATAGCTTGGTAAATGCCTATGATCCTATTATCACCACACACAAACACACACAATAAACCTGTACACACTTGAACTCAGACACCCAAACACACACACACACACACACACACACACACACACACACACACACACACACACACACACACACACACACACACACACACATGCACGCACGCTTGCGCACTCAATTCACTTTGGAACTGTGATTATCAGTGTTTCAACATATTGGGGAAGGAGTGCATTTCGCCTCTCTCTGTGGATCCAGACTGGTGTAAACATGTATTTTTAGGTAAGAAAAAAGAAAGATACATTCTCTAGTATGTGGTTTTAAAAATCTATTTACTAATTCACTTGCTTATTATTTCCCAAAGTTATCATCCTAGTGGCATCACATTCAGGGCATATTCTTCACTGGCAATTTAAACAAGTACTAGAAAAACAGATTATGGCACCCACTGCTTATAAATGGAAGTTTTTTTTATTTATGATCCATGAAAGAAGACTTGGCAAAACCCAGGGAATGCTGTTATTGTTCATCCTAAAAGGTTTGCTAGATCAAATAACAGTAGTTAAAACATACTGTTTTATGTTAGTTGTGTAAGTGTAGCAAGTCTCTTATGCCATATTGCATGTGTGTCATGTTTCTGCAGGATGGCTATTACGGGTTTGACAGTTGCACTGGCTGCCAGAACTGTGAGTGCAGCTTAGCTGCTATAGATCGTATATGTGATCCATTCACACGACAGTGCAAATGCCAACCGGGAGCTGGTGGACTGCATTGTGAACGCTGCAAGAAAGGCCACTGGAATTATGGACCATATGGCTGTCAGCGTAAGTATACATTTTTTCAGTATTTAATGTCCACATTTAATTCTGTATTGCTGAATCAGAAGCTTTTGTAACTGAGGAACTTGGCAATAAAGAAAATGTTAAATATATATATATATATATATATATATGTCAGCCTCCTGTTAAAACAAATACATTGCAAACATTTCATAACATGTATATATGTGTACATATACATATATATATATATATATATATATATATATATATATATATATATATATATACACACACTACACTTCATCAACATAGCGAAAGACATGAGAAGTGCATTGACTGCTTACATTGTTTCAGTTGTCTGAAGAAGGAGAATCTATTGCTTGTGGTTAAAATAAGTGTGGGTTTGGAAGTTTAACGCCAAAACTTTTGGATATACTCAAAGTTTTTATATTAGTAGGTGCGAGGGTTTGTGTGAGTATTTGAGGGTTAGGGTTATAGTAAGGGTAAAGTAAGGAACTAGGTGCAGTGGAGTGCAGTTCACTTTTGAATCATTGAAATTCAAAATGCTGCAGCTACTAATCAATGATTACAGATGACTGATAAGTCATAATGCAGACAATTCAGGAGCTCAAGTTACAGCTCCACGAAGCTAACCTTTTTTGGGCTCAATCCACCAATCTCATCAGGCAGCTTCAAACCTTTCATTCCTGGCTAACCCAGCCTCCTCTCCTCTGAGCAGTTTTGTCATTAACACACAATGGCAAGGGGAGGTTGTGGAAAGTGAACCACAGAGAGCAGAAAGCTTGTGTGGGGGGTAGGGTCATAATTCTATGTAACACAACTTGCTCTAGCTGATAGCAGCATAACCTATGATACTATGGTACTGCATCACTAAACTCATGACTGTGGATGCCTATAACCTGAGATGCTATGCTACTGTATCACCAAACTCATGACTGTGGAGCCCCAGGTTAGGTTGTGTAGCAGTCGGTACAGTTCACTGATATGGCACCCTACCACCACCTCCACAGTCAACTGTATACTGAGGAACACAGGAAACAAAATAAAAAAAAAAATTAAATACATAACATTTAAAGAAAATAAATAATGAAATGAACACTTCTCTTTGCAACTGTAGCAAGCTGCTTGATAATAATGAGACAAGTAGCATGCTACCGTTATTACTCCACACTGAACTATCAGGTACTATAGCCATGACCACAAATGGATTACTGGCATTTATTTATAAAGTCAGTCCGACACTCCTGCACACCACCAATCATGAATGACAGCTTCTGCGCCTGCATACCTCTAAGCTGTCCAGAATTTTGCAAAATATCCAGATGTTTGTGTCATAGGTTTTGGATTGTCCCTCATAATATCTGTTCCTTTATGACAATTCATTGTAGATAATATTCACTAAATTGTGACAGATATTTGAGTGTTGACATTCATATCCCTCAGAAAATGCATACTAATGTAAAACCTCTTGTTCTAACAACTTTTAAAGTCACCAAACACAACATTTAGAATCTGATCATATTGATCATTTGCCCCCTTTATTTCTGTCTCTGCCCCTGATTCTACCACTGCTAACACTAAGAGGTTGAAAGATATGCCCCCTGTGCAGGCACCCCCTTCTTAACAATGCTGTTTATTTATTTATTTATTTTCATTAGTTTACTGGGAATTGGAAAAGACTCTTTCAGCACAGGAAATAAGCTCCAGTACATTTTCATTATCAGGACAATGTGGGAGCTGTGACTAGTGAAGTGACTTGCTCAGAGTCACACATTAGGAAAAGGAAGTGGTGGAAGGAATTAAAACCTGTACCATGAGCACATCAGGTCCTTCATTAGCAGCTCATAGCTTTAGTGCTCTGCACTTACTGTGGATAAAGGAATCTCTCACCTCCCCTCTTATGTTTTTGCTTTGTCTCTGACTCTTATGCTTTGGTGTTGAGAGCTATGCTTGCTCCACACATGATACATTCTTAGCCAAAAGACCAAAATATGGGAGGTAGTCTTTCTCCCATGTTTGGTGTCATGAACTTGTGGCTTTCAAGTGTTTCTGGAAAAATAGCTGCTCCTGCAATTATTTTCACCCTTTAGTCATGCAGGCACTTGGCCCTTTCTATTCTGTAGTGGAGACATGCTCAGCATGTATGCTGCTGGATGTGGTGTGTGTTTGGGTGTCTGGTTTAATGGTCGTGTTACAGAAAGGGTTTTTCCTAAGGTGAGGTGCAGGGTGCAGGATTTGGGGCACACTTAACATCCGCACTCATTAGTAAGGTGGTGAATTTATTCATTTTCGTCTTTTTTTTCATTTTTAAATATTTTGTTTCCATTTTTCACATCCAGCTTCACAAACCTTAGATACTCTAGCCTGCTGCCCATCCCAAATGAATGTCATACTCCCTAGATTGAAAGAATCAAGAGCTGGAGTGACATCCATCTAGAAATGCCATGCTGTAGCTGTCATGTTCTACCTCTTAAGCAGATTGCTTTTAATTGTACCCTACCACCACCATGGTGGAAGTAGGAAGTAAAGGGAGGCAGTATGTACTATACCACCATAATGGAAGTAGGAGGCAAGGGCTGTCAGTATTTACCATACCACCATGATGGAGGTAAGAGGTAAGGGATGTCAGTGTGTACCATACCACAATGATGACAGTAGGAGATAAAGGGAGTTAGTATGTACCATACCACCATGATGGAAGTAGGAGGCAAGGGGTATTAGTATGTACCATACCACCATGATGGAAGCAGGAGGCAAGGGGTATTAGTATGTACCATACCACCATGATGGAAGCAGGAGGCAAGGGGTATTAGTATGTACCATACCACCATGATGGAAGCAGGAGGCAAGGGGTATTAGTATGTACCATACCACCATGATGGAAGCAGGAGGCAAGGGGTATTAGTATGTACCATACCACCATGATGGAAGTAGGAGGTAAGAGGTGTCAGTATGTACCTTACCACCATGATGGAAGTAAGAGTTAAGGGATGTCAGTATGTACCATACCACCATGATGGAAGTAAGAGTTAAGGGATGTCAGTATGTACCTTACCACAGTGATGGAAGTAGGCCGTAAGGGGTGTCAGTATGTACCATACCACCATGATGGAAGTAAGAGGTAAGGGATGTCAGTATGTACCTTACCACAGTGATGGAAGTAGGCCGTAAGGGGTGTCAGTATGTACCATACCACCATGATGGAAGTAAGAGGTAAGGGATGTCAGTATGTATAAAACCACAATGATGGAAGTGGGAGGTAAGGGGTAGCAATATGTACCATACCACCATGATGGAAGTAGGCAGTAAGGGGTGTCAGTATGTACCATACCATCACGATGGTAATAAGAGGTAAGGGGTGTCAGTGTGTACCATACCACCATGATGTTAAGAGGTAAGGGATGTCAGTATTTACCAAACCACAATGATAGAAGTAGGAGGTAAGGGGCATTAGTATGTACCGTACCACCATCATGGAAGTAAGAGGTAAGGGGTGTCAGTATTTATAAAACCACAATGATGGAAGTAGGAGGTAAAGGGTAGTAGTATGTGCCATACCACCATGACGGAAGTAGGAAGTAAGGGGTGTCAGTATGTACTATACAACAATGATGGAAGTAGGAGGTAAGGGATGTCAGTATGTACCATACCACCATGATGGAAGCAGGAGGTAAGGTGTGTCAGTATGTACCATACCACCATGATGGAAGTAGGAGTTAAGGGGTTTCAGGATGTACCATACCACAATGATGGAGGTAGGAGGTAAGGTTGTCAATATGGACCATACCACCATGATGGAAGTAAGAAGTAAGGGGTGTCAGTATGTACCATACCACAATGATGGAAGAAGGAGGTAAGGGGTATTAGTATGTAATGTACCACCATGATGGAAGTAGGAAGTAAGTGGTGTCAGTATGTACCATACCACCATGATGGAAGTAGGAGGTAAGTGGTGCCAGTATTTACCATATCACAGGGATGGAAGTAGGAGGTAAGGGGTGTAGGTATGTACCATACCACCATGATGGAAGTAGGAGGCAAGGTTGTCAGTATGTACCAAACCACCATGATGGAAGTAGGAGGCAAGGTCGTCAGTATGTACCATACCACCATGATGGAAGAAAGAGGTAAGGGGTGTCAGTATGTACTATACCACCATGATAGAGGTAGGAGGTAAGGTTATAAGTATGCAATGACAGTACTGCAGAAGTGATTTTTGAAGTAATCCATGTCATCTTTTCCCACTCCAAATGATCACCCAGTCTTCAAGTTAGTCTTTAGCTAAAATTGCAAGTGCAAAAACACTTTTTTGACAAACAGAAGATCGAACCAACTTAAGGGAAAGTGCACTATGACATAAGCTGATTTACCGGAGCACATTATAGTGGGGATAAGGAAATATATCCTTTTTCCCACTGTAGTACGAGCTCAGAGTTAGTATATTTAAGTAGGGGGTTGGGGGGCACAGATCCCCACATGGGGGTGCAGGGGGGCTTGCCCCCTGCAAAATAGTGTTTAAAGTAGTTTGTTTTGAATAGGCTTTTGCGAAAGTGCACTTTCGATGTAATACACTTTCGCTTAAGTGGTTGTCTACGTTTTTTATTCGGGATTCTGAAATTTTGATCAAGTAACATAGACCCATATATATATATATATATATATATATATATATATATATATGTGTGTATATATATATATATATATATATATATATATATATATATATATATATTTTTTTTTTATATATTATTTGGAAATATGTGTCCAAATTGCCCCAAACATTATATTTCACAGTTTGTGGTTTATTTAGATACATGTAGCATCGTACTTGGCTGTATTATAGCTGACTGTATTAGAATGTTGAACTTATTCTATAGTAAGCCTAGTTTCCTCGTTCAAGCCATAACATAGTACTAGTCATCAGATCCTTTGTAGTATGCTGCATGTCAAAACTGTGTCAGGGTGTTATATATTGTTCTTAGTCTGTCTGCCTGTCTGGATAGAAATTTATCTGACTTAAACATACAGAAGAATGGAGCTAGGCAGCACTAAAATATCCCTTAATGATAGACACACACACACACACACACAATATATATATATATATATATATATATATATATATATATATAAATATATATATATATATATATATATATATATATATATATATATATATAAGTGCATGTCATTTTATCTAAATGCACAGTAAGTAAGTACAACTCATTGAAAAAGGTGATCGTACACAGACTTCATTTAAACACAGCATTACTCAAAATCAGAAGAAGACAGAAAATGTATTTTTGTAAAGGGGAAGCCTTCACCTCCTGATATATATGTTTACTCTGTGGTGGGGAAAAAAGAAAAAAAACACTGAATCACCTCACAACAAGAGTTTCCCCAGTTTGATTCTTAGCTGGGGTGCCTTCTGTGTGGAGTCTGCATGTCTTCCCTGCATTTGTGTGGGTTTCCTCTGGGTGCTCCAGTTTCCTCCCGCATTCCAAAGACATGCAGTACATGGACTGGACACTTTAACTTGGTCATAGGTGTGAGTGTGCATACAAGTGTGTGGTGTGGAAGAACTACTGCTGTATGATTAGCCAGCCAGTATTGTAAACCGTGGCTCTAGATGATTGTCAGTATTAAACCAATACCCTGACCCCATGTACAAAAATGGGAAAAAAGGGTAATAGATGGTTGGATATGTATATGTCTGTATATGTGTGTGTGTTTATATATGGGTACCATTCACTATGGTGAACGTGCATGTCATTGACAGAGTGAATGACTGGAGAATGTTTCCATGGTCAAGTGCTGCAGATGTGAAAAGAAAGAAGATCTATTGTGTGTAAAATAAGTGTGTATTTTGAGTTTTAATTCTACCTTCTGGATAAATCAGATGTTTCAGCATTAGGGAGTGGATGTACAGAGTTTGCCACTTAGAGTTAGAATAAGGGCTAGGCAAGGGGACAGATTTAGTATTGTGCATTTGTGCCGTTTCCTGTTGTATGTGTCTCAGTGTAGCATGCATTAGTAAGGTGGTGAGCAGGTCAGAGCCCCAGTTCCTATCCTTAGTAATGTGTGCTAACCATAACCCTAATTTTGCATATGCTTCTAATACCAGCCCTACACCTTATCATAGAAGGACTCTTTCTGTGACACTATTGCTGTTCAAACCAACTGTTCTAAAAGTGTGAAGGAGCTGCCATTGTTTAAGAAGCTAATACCAGGAGCGGCCTTAGGTCTACTGGTGCCCTAGGCAAAAGGGTTCCACAGCGCCCCCCACCACACCACTCAGTGCCCCCATCCTGGTCTACTTACAGCAAATAAATACTGGAAAAGCGCCGCTGCTAGAGCAGCGCCCTAGGCGGCCGCCTAGTTGGCCTATACCTAAGGCCGTAATACATCCGGTTTGTGCCAAAAGCAAAGGAAAGACTGAGTAGTACATTTCTGTGCTATTGTTATTAATATAAATTGTAATGTTGCTTATATTCATAACATAGTGGCTTTCATTTCAATTTACTCTGGACAGACAGCCTCAGATAAGATGATCATTGATGGACTTGAAGATAATGCTTACATCCTGTCTCAGTGGGTGGTCTGTAAGTCAAAAGAGTAGCAAGCTTTGAAATCTGAAGAGCATGCATCCACATTTCCATATATTCCCTTAGTGACAAACTTTTTGAATCTTTCCCAGTTGATCCAGGTGACTGATAAAAGACTGCTGAAAGGGGCATTATACTGTGTGAATAGCTGAACTAATAAAGTATGCTGTGGAATAAAGACCTCCCTGCAGTGACAAGTACTCCCTTTGAGAATTACATGATTCATGCTGCAGGCCTTTTAACCACTGTGGCAACCTAAGTGGGATCCATGTCTGGGATGGACTTAGGTCTTAATAGCATCTACCTCAGTTTTTCTTCTGACAATTTAGTAGGTGGCAGGTACTGTCTTATTTCAAAAAGTTTCTCTGTCACATTTTTAACAAAGAAGGCAGTATATCTCCATCAACCATAGCGTGTGTCAAACCATTTTCTAGATAATAATTATGTATCAGAAGAAGAGGCCAATGCTACCCAGTGTGATGTCATTAGCAAACTTACTGAGCCGAGGTTGTTCATAGGTTCATAGGTTGATAATAGGCTATCGGCCCTAGGGCCTATACAAGCCTAGCCATAATAATTCCCTGGCTATTTCTTCCCACAGTATTTACTTCCCTTGACCTCTGTCTAGCAGGGTGACTGACGTTATCCCAGGGGTGAATTTCCTATCTCCCATTCAATCATCAAGGTTCCCTTTGAAGAGGGCCAAAGAGTCACTCTGCTTGACATGTATGGGCAGTCTATTCCTGAGTCTGAGGAGTCTCTGGGTCAGGAACCTATCCCTCCAGCATGTTTTGTTCATTGTAATGGCAAGGTTTAGATCCCTGGAGCATGTGTCTCTGAGGGATTGGGATTTCTTTAAGTGTAGCATGTCCAACAGCTCTGGGTTTGACATGGCCTTGTATGTTAAGCAGAGATCCCTTCTGAGTTGACAATATGCGACAGAGTATAGGTGGAGTATTTTTAGATGGACAGCATAGGGCATCTGCTTTAGGCCTGTGATTCTTTTAGTGAGGTATTTCTGTGGCCTTTCCAGTTGTTGCAGATGTCTTGAGAAGTCCATACCAAATGAGACATTGTATTCTATAGTGTGTCTAATGAGGGATGAGTACAGTGGGACAATGACCTCCTTTTTTCTGGATGAAAAACCCTTAGTGATGAGGTGTGCCACATAGAAGGAGTTCCTGACTGTTGTGGCGATGTGGTTATCGAAGGTGAGACCACTGACCACCTCTGTCCCTAAGTCTCTTATCACACTTTCAGTGTTTAGTGTACTCCCACTTATGTGGTAATTCAAGGGTACATATTTTTTCCCAAAGGGGATAACTATACATCTCTTGGCATTGAGCTTGAGCCCATGGCTCTGGCACCAAGCATCTGTTTCTGTAAGGCTCTTTTGTAGAATATCCACATCATTTGGGGATTCAATAATGGCTCCCAGTTTGCAGTCATCTGCAAACTTTGTTAGCCAGAGTCCCTTAGTGTTGGCCTGTACTTCAGAGAAGTAGATGCCAAACAAGAGCAGTCCCAGGACTGAACCCTGAGGTACTCCACTTGTCACTTGTCTGGAGCTGGATTTGGAGTAGGCTACTTTTACAGTGTGGGTTCTGTCAGTAAGCCATTTGACAACCCATCAAGTGACGTAGGGATTAATGCCCAGCTTAGTAAGTTTATCTATGATTCCAGAGTGGGGGATGGTGTTGAAGGCCTTGGCAAGGACCAGATAGGCTGTGTGGACCAGTTTACCCTTGTCCACGGCTCTGGAGACTGATTCAAAGAAGTCAATCAGGTTCAGGAGACAAGATCAGCCCTTCACAAACCCAAACTGCATGGGGTGCAGTGTTTGAAGGTTACCAATGTCTTTGTTTATAAGTTCCATGATAATATGTTCTATGGCCTTGCATATCAGGCTCATCAGACTGATGGGACAGTAGTTCCCGGGATCCAAGGTGGATCGCCCCTTGTGGAGTGGGATAACTGTAGCTGTGTGCCACTCAGTGGGCACAAAGCCTGAGGTGAGGCTATGATTAAACATGGCACTTAGGTGAGGTGCCAGTTTATTTTGTAGTTCATGTAGTACACAGCCCGGGATGTCATCTGGTCCCATGGATGCTGCATTCTTAGGTTTGGAGAGTGCGTTTTTTTTTACCTGTGTGGCCGTTATTACTGGAATTTGGCAATCTTTCGGTATTGAGATGGGCCCTTTAGGGGGTGAGAGGGGGGTGAAGTTTGCACTGAATCGATCTGCCAGGATATTGGCAATATCCTTGGGATCAGTATATTTAATGCCATTCTGTTGTAGCTCAGAGCAGATCTGAGCATTGCCATTTAGATTCTTGACATAGCTATAGAATTCCTTGTGGTTGTCTTTGGAATTTTTGGCAAATTTATTTTTGTAACTAGCTTTGGAGGATTTTATGAGGGATCTCAGCTTCTTACTGAGGCTGGAAAGGGAGTTTTTTTCATCCTGGGATTTTCCTCTTTTCTGCAACAGTTTTTTCCTTTTGTTGTAAAGTTTGTTTATGGCAAGGGACCACCAGATTGGCTTCTTTTTTTTTGGAGGAGAGTGTCTTGGTTCTATTGGAGATGGCATGATTCATGCACAAGTGGATGTGCTCGTACAGTGCCTTAGTGTAGGATTCAGCAATTGAACTTTCAGTTCCCATTTGCATGGGTATCATGAAATTTGTCACTTCTGACTTGAGTAGCATGAAGTTTGCTTTGGAGAAGTTTTTTATGGAGGTTTCCTTACTGGCAGGTGGGATGTGGATGTCAAGGGTGATTAGCTTATGGTAAGACCTGACCAACGAGGGGTGACTATAGGTGTGGAGCATCGATTTCCCATGTTGGTAATGACCAGGTCTAGGATATTGGAGCCTCTGGTGGGACTAAGGATTAGTTGATCCAGGGCATTAGAATTTATGAATTCCAAGAACCGTTGGGCAAAGGTGTTGGTACACGAGTAGTTTTCCCAGTTAATGGCAGGGTAGTTGACATCACCCATTATTAGGGTGTTTGGTTGTATCTTAATATTTTCCAGTATGTTTAGAAAGGTGTAGTGAGAATCTTGGGGCATGGTGGGGGATCTGTAGCAAGCTACAATTTGGATTGCAGTCTTACCTAGTGTTAGTTGCACCTGGAGAATTTCAGACACATTGTTTTGGGCAACTAGCCTGGTGTTGTGAATATCCTTGATGAATATGGACACTCCTCCACCTTTAGTGTTTCAGTCCTGGTTTGGTGGCTGAAAAGTGTGGTAAGAGTTGTTGCCTGGTGTTGCAGGGGTGCTCTCTGGAGCTTTGAACCAGGTCTCAGTTACTGCACAGATATCAATGTTCTCCATTTTTAAGAGTGCCTCGAGAGAGTGCATTTTGAGGTTTAGACTTCTAGCATTGAGTAGTATTACCTTCAGATTTTTCATGCTTGTACCTGTTACGGTGGTGATTTTGTCCTTTGAACATTGCCTAAAAAAGGCACTATAGGGGTGGCAAGAGCCTTAGCCAGTAACCTGAATCCCAGGGGCGACAGGTGCAGACCTTCTCTGGCAAAGCATTGCGGTCTGTCGATTATGTTGTCCCAGGCAGACACATACTGGATCCCCTTTGAATGACACCAGAAGCTTAGCCAATTGTTGAAGTCAATCATTTTGTCCTTATACTGTGGTATTCTTCTGGGCAAAGGCAGGATGCTACTTAGGACTAGGGTCATACCTGTCTGGGCCACATGATCCAAGAGCTCTTCCATGTCTCTTTTAATGTAGTCCAGCGAGGTACATCTCAAGTCATTTACTCCAACATTGACAATGACAGAGTCATATTTGTACTTGTTGTGGAGTGACTTGAGTGCATGCATTATGTGACGGATCCTGGCACCTGACAGGCAGATGACTGTAATTTTCTCCTTGTTCAACCTGGTGAGTGGGACATCAGTGTGCCTGACTATAGCGTCACCTATGACTAAAGTCTTGGTTACATTGTCTTGCCTTAGGAGCTGTTGTTGGGTGGTACACTGGTGTTGTGAGCTATGTGACACTTTGGTTGTGAATGGTGTTTGTTTGCATTTCAGCTTCGGAGGTCCTTGTTGCTTGAGCAGGTTAATGTTAAGGGCCTCCACATATGTGGATTTAGTGTTGCTATGTGTGGGTGTTGGTGGTGTGAGTTTAGAAGGGCTATGTGTTGCTTGAGGTGTAGCGCAGGTGTTAACCTTCTCCTCTTGACTGTCTAGCACAATCTTGGGTGGAGAGAGCTTTGCTTCCAATTTGTCTATGTAAGTGCATCTTTCGCAGGTTGTAGTGTTGGGTGGTAGGAGGAGAGAGTTGTCTGTGTACATGAGGCAATTTCTGCATTGCCCCAGCATGCCTGGATTCACTAGGTGGACAGGAGAAATCACTGGAAGCTGACCCTTGGACATGCCTGGTTTGGTGCTTTTTTTTGTAAAGTACAAGAGCTGTTTTCCCTTATCTTAGCAAGGTACTTTGCAATTATAGGCTGTTTAGTGCCTACAATTAATTTCTCCTTATTAACAAGGAGAGTTGAGTGCTTGTATCAATTTAAGACTTCCTAGTGCTTTCCAGCAGGTTTTAAAGCAAGTGCTAGTCACAGGGATGCTTAAAGGTAAGATGAAAAAAAATGGTTTATCCTAAACACTGCAGTGTGCACTAGAGGAGTTAGATGTGAAAGTAGGTAACTTTTTACCTGTCTAAAAAGTTAAGTTTTAGTGGAGAGTCACTATTTTTAAAACAGCAAGATAGACTGAAAGGGGGTGATTACTTTTCTATTCTCGTACTATGGAATACAGTTGGATGGCTAGTAAATTTAAATAGCTGAAGGGGAGTGATTTCACAAAATGATAATTTTGTGCTTACTCGCACAAGCCAGCAAAAACAGAGAGGAAATGAGATATATGGTCAAATTAACATAAGGAGAAGGCAACTAGAAAGACAGTGGTGTTTAAGAATACTACAGTAACTGGGTGGGAGGAAGGGGAAAAAAATTCTGCCTGACTCACAAGAGATAGAGCTGTGGTTTCTTTTCAAGTTTTAATATGTAGTTAAAAGACTACAAGTAAAACACAAGGTAAATAAAACAAATCACGGTATTCAAAATAGAAAAAGACATTAAAGTAATACAACAAATAAAAAGCAAACTAACCTTTCCCTCACAGCAAAGTGTAGCAGAGTCTGGGTGAGCCTTTCTAGTAAAGCTCTGAAATGTTTTATTTTACCACTTAAATAGAAGGTTTAGTTCCTAGATCTACCCCCTCAGTTCACAGATGATTAACCTTAACTGACCTGTTCTATTGACCTGTACTAATGTCATCTATTTGTGCATCTAAAAACATGCTGAGCAGAGAGAACAGAGAACTAATACCTGTGGTGCCCCTCTAGTAACTTTAGGATTTACAGTAGTTTTACTTCCCACCTTTATTAAGTGGGATCCTCTTGAAAGTCTGTTTTCATTACAGTGCATTATGCATGCATTGACACCACCCTCATTGAGTTGTCTATAATTTCTTGCTGAAGGCCTCGTTAAATTTAAGATAGGTTGTGTGTACACTTCACTCTTCATCCAGGACAGCTGTAGCCCCCTCATATAAAGGGGATCAATTTAGAAGGCATGCCCTTCCCTTAATAAATCCACAGTATTTCATATATACAACACAAATAGTAAGCACAATACGGCTCAGTTGATCAGGAACCACGAATCACTGCTGTAAAATTCTTTTATTGTAAAACCATCGAACAATTGTAAACGCTGTAAGATGTTGAGCGCTTTCATCTAGTACCTCTAGATTTCTTCAGAACATAAAACTGGTTGGGTCATACATATTAAATACTTTATTAGCCCGCCTTTTTTCAATTAACCTACACCAAATGTAAATGTTTAACCCTTAATTGAACATTTAAAATAAAACCTATAGTTTACTTACAGTACTATAAAAGTTCAGAAATATATAGTTATAACAAATTTGATGTTCCATATATCTATTACAATAGAGTTAAAAAGTACTGTTAAAAAAATACATATATTACACAAGTCTTCATGATTTCGTGCATAGATCATAATATAATAATACTACTCTAACTTAGTTATAACTAAATGAGTCCATTAATAATTCCATTGTGCATGTATGAACCTGTTATAAATGTATAGAACTTATTGTTATACCTAATGTGGATATTAAATATGTATTATATTCTCAATAAAGGTTTAGTAGGTATGACTTCATTAAGCCCTGGGGGTGTAGCTGCCTCTAATCGCAATTGCCATTTTATTTATTTTTTCCCCCACTATGGCCTTGATGTTACCTCCTCTAGGATTGTATCTGACCACCTCCAATATACCAAACTTAAAATTACTACATAGCTCATTGTTCAATATATGTCTTGATAATGCATTATTGACATCATTTCTTTTGATACAATATAAGTGGTCATACATTCTGTTTTTTAAAAATCTGTCTGTCATACCTACATAATAATTTTCACATGTGTCACAGACAGTATTTCATATATACAAGTATGATTCTCAGACTATGTTAAATAGCAATTATTCCCATGACCTTACATAGAATACTAATGTAACTAAAATGTCAACTATAATACCCTCCTTGTGGGTATAGAACAATGTGACCTGCAGGTATAGTTTACTGGAAAAGACTGTTGCACTTATTTCCTTTTTTATTATATAATTGATAGTGTGAGGGACAAGAGCTATGGTCTCACAATCTGAACCACTACTGCCAGTTTATGAAGTGTATTGTGGTTTTTAAATTTGCACAGATGTCACCAAATGAAACACGAGGGGCTGTTGACCTTAAGAGCATATGGTAGATGTGCAGCACTGGATGATAATCAAATCTTGCCACATTAAAATAAGCTTTATACTATAAAATTAAAAATTAAAGTTATAATCTCTGGCTGCCCAGAATTTCACTCACCAAAGACTAGGCTCAGTGCTCTCCAATACAGTCTTACCATCAGTAGTAACTGAAATGTTACTAAGATTATTTTGCACACACACACACACACACACACACACACACACACACACACACACACACACACACACACACACACACACAAAATATTTTCCAGGAGGTGATTAATAAAATCTCTCTGTTACCAACTTTTGAATATCAAATGACAGTTTCCATTTTATCTTTAAATAGGCCAGCCATTAAATATTTCTCTGACAGTAATAGCTGGAGCAGTAACTGTTGGTAAAACCAGCAGTTAGTATTGGAGTAGTTCAATGCACACACTCTTAGGTTTGTAAAAACTAAATAAATCACCAGTTCCAAGCATTTTACTTGAATAATAAAACACTTTACTTGAAATATGCAAAATTAAATAATGCAGTTTATAAATGCAAATATACAAGTGGGTTTAAGCCTTTACAAGGAAAATACAAAATGTGTTTAAAAAGACAGATGGCATGACAGTAATGGCTTATCTGGGCCCATCTGTACTAGTAGTCAAAAATACATAAGGACTTTCTATCTACTCTAACTTAGGAGTCCAAAAAAGTATTTTTATGATGGGCCAGAATTATTAATGCCTCAGCTAAGTGTATATAATCTGTATTTAAGAACATCCTTACCACATTTTTTGTGCTTTCTAGTCTCGCAGAAAGATTACTTTAAGTATACATGTATTCTACACTTTTTGGTAACCTTTATGAATCCCCCCAATATTTGACTGCAAGAAAATCAGGGGAAAAACTAAAATTAGGAGGAAAAAGGTGTGAGTTATGCTTGCATTGTCTGTTCACTTAGAACAGTGTATATTTAGTGTATGTGTTAATGAGTCCCAGGGAATTCCTAATTCATAAATAAAGCAGTATCTTTCCTATTTGGATTCAAAAGTGAATAATGTTCTTCCTGTTGTCAAAGTCTTTTCATGAGAAAGGTAGGGAAGGATGAAACCAAGAAAGTAATGTCCAGATAAGGTTGTCATCGTAAGAATTGCAAATGTTTTCACATTTGAAGAGCACATTTAATTCCCATTCCAACAGTTTTGCTGCCTTTCCACTGAAATGCATTTTATACTTAGTGAAATTACATTTTTCCTTTCTATACATTTTACATGTTGTACCAGATGATTTCCAGTTTACTATATTTTTTAAGAAAAAAAGAACTAAACTTGCATTAGCTTTACATAGATTCTTCACGGGTGTTCACTTTTTTCTAGCACTGAGGAAACTTTCTTTGGTATTATTCGTACCCATCACACAAATAATTGTTTATTTGTTCCAATGTTGAATCAATATGGCAAAGAGATATGCCTAGGATGGAGAGACCACGAAGTCTAGTAGAGAAGTATTCATATTTATTAGGGTTCTGAAACTGGTGATACATTTCTTTGCTAGGGCATTGGACATGTGGTACAAGAGTATAGTGTAACAATCATTCACATAGTAATCAATGTTATTAGCGATTGCTTGAATCTGAAGATTTTCATCTTGTCTCTCTTGTATGGCTTGTACTCAGTGGCATTGGGCTAAGGCTGTTATGTATGTAAATAAATACTCTTCCACCTGTCCCACAGGGTCTGAGGGAATGGAAAGTGCTATATTCCATCAGATCCTGTAGAACTGATGAGGTATTTACTCTCCAGTAGGGAAACTCTATAACATTCTTTTTGTCCTGCTTTCATAGTTTTTCTAGCCTTATTGTGCATAGTAGAACAGATCATACTTTCTTACAGTCGTCAGTAAATTCCCTCTTTCATAGTCGGGTATGCTGCAGAAATCTTCTTAATCTACAGAGCATTTGGCTGTCTCTGCGTCGGTTGGGTCCGGAGCCACTAAGCAGGCACCGGCTTCTGAGGGTATCTTTCGCACTACCGATTCCAGTCAGAAACTGATGTCCTCTCCCGGCTACCGCTAATCTCAGACTGATGACTTCTCTTAGGACTAGAAGCCAGGCCACCCCCTCGGAAATGTTCCTCTAGCCACCATCTTCCTCCTGCCCCTCCTCCCCAGGCCCAAATGCTTAAGATGGCAAAAGATCGCATTTCCCTTATCAGGGGCAGTTAGGCCTCTTCTTCTAAAAGGAAAAGACACCCTTCTCCTGAATTATTGACAAGATTCTGAGAAATCAAATTATTCAGACTTGGAAGAGGATCAACAACCTTTAATGCTTGTGAGGATTCAGATACAGAGGAATCCATCCCTTCTGCCTCCCCACCAAAAGACTTGTGTTTTGGGGAACCCTACATACCCTCAGGGAGCATTTCCAATGGAAATCTCAGGATTTCCCTCAGTCCAAGAAAAGGCTAAGATAATTTCTAGACCTTCCTCAGCACAGACCCCTTGCCACCCCCTTGTTTTAGAAGTGGTGGATGAAGATTTCCTTGAATCCCATTTAGCCCTGGACACCCTTCTTCCTGCTTCCCATAAGCCAGGTAGGTATTACAGAGTACCAGACACTCACAAATACCTGTACAGAAATCCTTCTGCAGACCCGGAGGTCATTACACAGGGCCCCAAAGGAGCCAGGGCTAGTTCTGCAAAGAGCCCTACTCCTTCAGATAAAGATGCCAGAGCTCTGGACAGATGGGGTAAAAAAGTAACACCTCTGCAAGCTTAGCCATCAGAGCTCTCAACTGTCAGTTCCATATGTTAAAGTACCAACAGCACACCTTGGAACTATTAAAGCAAAAGATTTCTACTTTTCCTGACTATGCCAATTCTAAGGAGTTAGCAGATTTATTGCACTCTACTTGTCAAGTGGCAAAGCACTATTTACACTGTGGATATGATGTGTCTGGATCTCTCATTCAGAGACATGCATGGTTGAAGAAACAACCTCAACCTGATCATGTCAAGTCAAAGTTGATTGATGCACCTTTGGACAAAGACTGCTTGTTTGGGGAAAAAGCAGAAGAGGTGCTTAAAAAATGGAAGACAAAGCAAAATCTATGCAAACAGTTAAGGACTTCTTTCAGGTTCAACCTCCTAGATTCAGCAGGAACCTTCCCTCTAAACACTGGTCCTTTCCTGCTCCCAGTAGACAAGGGCAAGCTAAGCTCCACAGGTACAGGCACACCAGGTCCCTGCAGCAGGTACAGCAGAGATCTGCCCTCAGAGCAGGGAGTTCTAAGCCATCCCTCTATGGCAAAAACTCACAATGACTCCCCCTCCCCCCTCTGCCCCCCTCTCCCCCAAAAGCTCAGAGAAAGGCTATCCCTCTGCAAAGAAAATTGGATGTCTGTAACCAAGGATCAATGGGTCTTAAAGGTCATTTTCCAGGGATACAAATTCACTTTCAATGAACTCCTAACTCCCAGAGGATACCCAGATTTACCTCCCAATCAGTGGCAGAGGCTTTAAAGCAGGTCCAAATTCTCATAGAGCAGAGGGCAGTAGAAGTGGTACCAGCAGATCAAGCAGGTAAAGGCTTTTACTCCAGGCTTTTCCTTGTTCCCAGAAAAGAGGGCAATTGGCACCTCATCCTGGATTTGTCCATGCTGAACACATCGCTATTGGTCCCCAAATTCAAAATGCTAACCCTGCAGCAACTACTGCCAATGCTGACAAAAAATGCCTGGTTGGTGACCCTAGACCTAAAAGATGCTTACCTCCATATCCCCATAAGGGAGTCCTGTGGGAAATTCCTGCATTTCAGAGCAGGTTCACAGCACTTTCGGTTCTCTGCTCTTCCCTTTGGCTTATGTACTGCTCCCAGGATTTTCACCAAATGTTCAGCCCCGGCCATAGCATTTTGCATACAGAAAAGCATTCAGATTTAGCCCTGTCTGGATGACTGCCTCATCCAGGCAGAGAGCAAAGAAAAGCTGCTGCAGGATTTACACTTCATCAAAACCCTCCTTACTTCCTTGGGGGTACACCATTAATGAGAGGAAATCAAAGCAGACTTTCTCCAGGAGTATCATCTTCCTGGTTGCTCTGCTGGACACAGCATTCCAAATGGCCTTCCTACCGCCAGAGAAGCAGAGCTTCCTGCCTCTCTACTTTACCCAGCTGGCAACCCAAAGTCACCTCACAGCAGTGACGTTCTTGCAAGCCTTGGGATACATGGCTTCTTGCATCCTTCTGATTCCTCTGGCCAGACTACACATGAGGAAATTTCAATGGTACCTAAGGAACCTTTGGTGCCAACATTCACAACCTCTGGAGACCTCTCTCCCTCTGATCCCCTGTATAAGGGCAGAGTTGCTCTGGTGGGCAGAGCCATGTGCCACGAACCAGGGTTTCCCCTTCATCCACTGCCCCACAGGCTAGACCCTCACCACCGATGCTTCAGATGTCATTTGGGTGCCCACCTAGAAGGCAGGTGTACCCAGGGTCTTTAGGGTACCGAATACCTTCCCTTGCACATTAACCAGAAGGAAAGGATTGCAGTGCAGAAGGCTCTGACCTCTTTCCAGCCTCATCTCAGGCCAGGGGTTCTCTTTGTCAAAACAGACAACACCACAGTAATGTAGTACATCAACAAACAGGGTGGGACACAATCTTACCCCTTGTGCAGGCTAGCAATGAACTTCTGGCTAATGGCCTCCTCCATGGGATTACATCTTATAGCCCAATACCTTCCAGGAATCAACAACACCCTGGCAGACCACTTAAGCAGACACATTGTGTACCGCCACAAATGGCAGGTCCACAAAAAGATCTTTGGGCAAGTCACTCAAGTGTGGGGAGACCCAGAGGTAGATCTATTTCCTTCACACCTCAACCATCAGTTAAAGAAGTTTTGCACCAATGAATATCACCACCTAGCATGGAAGGTGGATGCCTTAACCTTCCCTTGTAACTTCCTCTTTGTGTATGCTTTCCCCCTCTGCCTCTTGATTCCAAGGAACTCATCAAGATCAGGGAGGAGGGGCCCAAAGCCATCTTCATTGCTCCAGACTGGCCCAGGCAACATTGGTACCCCTTGCTGCACTGCCTCACATCATATCCTCCCTGGCAGCTTCCCCAGATCCCAAATCTCTTGACTCAAGCAGGGGGGAAAATTCTGCACCCAGATTTGCAGACTCTCAAGCTGTCAGCATGGCTGATAGTCCCAAGGTAAAGGGCCCCTACTAAGCAAGCAGGTACTGGACATTATCACAGAGGCCAGAAGGCCAAGCACCAGAAGATCTTATGCAGGGAAATGGAAAAGGTTCTGTTCCTGGTGCCAGTCCAGTGGGGCCAGTTCCTCCCAACCTTCTGTCCTTCTTATCCTGGACTACCTAGTGGAATTACTTAATAGTGGCCTCTCCTTCTCTTCTGTTACGATCCATGGTTCAATATACTTCAAAAATTAGCCAGCACTTGTAGAACACAATTTATTCTTTTAACCATAAAAGTGTGAATACAGGATCATACCGGTTTCAGCATATAGCCTTCTTCAGTGATACCAAAGCATTCTATTCACTGACTATATATTAGTTAACAAATTGGTGAAAGTCCATTTAAAGTGACATAATACAAATTCAAATTGGGCTGATATATATCCCCAGTTTTTGCCTATATATAAAACCATTTTAAGAAAACCCAGTCAACCAATGTATAGAATCACATACTATTGTTATAATTGTTATACAAAAACTCATAAATGTTCATTTAAACCTGGATAGAACAATCCACCAAGTCTAATAATCCATGCTTTTTCTTTCTGATTCAATAAATCATGACAACCAGATTTGTCATTATAGTCCCCCTTAATGACATCAATAATCTGAAATTGAAATTTGGCATTTGTGTGGATCAACATATGTTTATATAGAGCACTAGTACAATGTTTGTTTCTAACATTACTGAAATGATCCGATATCCTAATTCTAAATGGTCTAGATGTTGGCCTATATAAAAAGCCAAACAAGAACAAGTCACCAAATAGATAACCCAACTAGTACCACAGGTAGCAAAACACCTAATATCAAAAATTTTTGTAACATTTTTACTTGAAAATTCCTTGGACTTCTTAATATGAACACAAAAAGAACGGTGACCGCATGGAAAACAACCCCTTAATTCAACTCCTGACAATGTACGCTGTATCATTCCAATATTCAAATTTCTACCTCTCTTATACCAGTTAAAATAAGAGACCAATGTACGACCTCTCCTATAAGAAAATAAACATTCTTGGGGTAGAATATCAACCAGTCTAGGATTAGTCATTTAAATGTTCCAATTATTGTTGATCACCCTTTTGATAACATTTTTAAAAATATCCCAAAGTCCCAATTCTTAAGAGTTAAAAGAATTTGTTCCAACAAGGTTAATTATGAATTCTTTCAGCAGGATCTTAGGAAGAGATTTTTGGCAAGGGGATATAAATATGGGGACATAATATCAGCCTCCAAGTGGGTGCAACAGTTTAATCATGATGATTTATTGAAATATAAAGAGAAAAATATCTCTATGGTGACTCCTATTAGGTTTATTACAACATTTGGCAGAAATATCAATGACGTATATTGGAGCTTTTTCTGGCTGTTGCACTAGTCCTGCGTGTGAGTTTTTTTTTTGTGGTGTTTCATGATCCACGGTTCAGCCATTTCTGCTCAGTTTAACACAGTCCAGCCCTTGCTCTCTCACCCTTTGATTAAGCAATTCCTCAGAGGGGCTTCTAACATCAAACCTCCCAGAAGGCCTCCCACACCAGCCTGGGATCTTAATTTTTTTCTGGAAAAACTGACCTTACCCACCTTTGAACCTGCTGCTTCAGCAGAACTGAAGTTCCTCTCCTGGAAGATGGCTTTTTTGCTAGCCATAAAATCAGTTAGAAGAGTTTCTGAGCTTCAGGCACTGATGGCCATTGAGCCCTTCATCATTTTCCATGCAGACAGGGTGTCCCTTAGGACTAACCCCCTCCTTTATGCCCAAGGTGATATCTTATGTGACTCTCAACCAGGCTTTTCATCTGCCTACCTTCTTCCCCAACCCTCAAAACAAGGGGGAAAGAATTCTACACTCCCTGGACATGCACAGGCAGCGCAGATACTACCTGGACCATACTAAACCCTTCAGAAAAATGGACCAACTTCTAGTTAGTTTTGCCCTAGTGGCAGCGGGGAAGCCCATCTCCAAGCAGACTATCACTAAATGGATATCACACTGTACCATTTCTGCTACAGACTTCATGGGAAACCTCCCCTAAGCCTGTTTAGACCCATTCCACTAGGACAGCCTCCACTTTAACAGCATTTCTCAGAGGAGTTCCCACCAGGGGCATCTTGGAAGCTGCCACCTGGACCTCTGTCCATACCTTTACAAAGCATTGTCCTCTTTTTTTCTAAGGCTAGGGCAGGGTTTGCCTCTGCACTACAGCAGGGCCTCCAGACCCCTACCTAGATCTCTAGATGTTCCTGCCAGCCCTCTCTTCAGCTTTGGGAATCTTCCCACAGGTGATGACTGCAACAGCGAAACACGAAGAACATAGTACAGTTGTGTACACTTACCATAATTGTAGATGTTTGAGTGTATTCACGGTTGCAATCCTAGTTTCCCTCCCTCCCTCCTTCCCCCTTATATCTTCTTTCATTAGGGAGCCATAAGCTTCTTGGGGTGGTTGTTAACCATCAAGTCTTCTGTGCCTTATCCCCTGGGGCTTCTGATTGGTTAGGGCAAGAAAAACTGATATAATGGTGTCAGCTGCCTTGCTTTATAGCACTGATGACTTGACATCAGTCTACAGGCGACAGCAGCTGATGCAGAAAATCATTGAGTCTGGTATTCGGGCCAGCCGAGGGCTACCACAGCAGGGATAACCCACAGGTGATGACTGCAACAGTGAATACACTTGAACATCTACATTTATGGTAAGTGTACACAACTGTACTTTTTTTACCACATTACCTATACAGGCTGCAAAGTACAAAACTGCTTTATTGTAGTGTATACTGTTTATAGCTTATTATATTGCTTTACTCTGACCTATGTGTTTACATCTTCACTTGTCACTCAATATTTTAAACTCACATCAAATTTATATGTATGGTATATATTTGCATATGACAGATGCTTGAAGCATTAAACTTTGAGCGCTGTCAGGCACAAGATCAGTTCAAATTACAAAGATTCGACGATTGTACACCACTTCATATCAAGCAACAAAAAAATCTACTTTTTTGCTGAGGAGGCAAGCCCTTTTGCACCTTCCACACCCCCTGCCAATTGTGTATGCCAACTCCGAGATCACAGTACAGTGGGAAAAGAGTAAATACCCTGATCCCCAGTGTACTACAATCTCGCACAACAAAAAAATTTTAAAAATTAAGCTTGGTCTTCTGGTTTTTGAACAGTTGTACAGGCTTTTTTGTAAGTCAGTTAGTCAACTTGTTGACAGATTGAATGGAATCCATTTTGTATGTATAGATAGACAGACAGATAGATAGATAGATAGATAGATAGATAGATAGATAGATAGATAGATAGATAGATAGATAGAAGTGTGTGTGTGTGTGTGTGTGTGTGTGTGTGTGTGTGTGTGTGTGTGTGTGTGTGTGTGTGTGTGTGTGTGTGTGTGTGTGTGTGTGTGTGTGTGTGTGTGTGTGTGTGTGTGTGTGTAAAACCTATATTTATAACACACACACACACACACACACACACACACACACAAACACAGATAGAGAGATACATGTAGTAACACGCTTGTTATTGAAAATGTGCATGTGCCTTTAAATGTGGATTCAGTGTACATGCTGAACTATGGAGTTTAGGAATATTCTCAAAGAAATTAGCTAAAATTATAAGGCCTTTGTTGTTATTTACTATAGTATAAATTGGAGTAGTCTGGAGAGATAAAGTAATGAAGTTAATTCATCACATATATGGTCATTTGATGGAGACATGGAAGCATGTAATGAGCGAGAGCCCAGTCAGGGCTAATATATGGACGGTAGCCTTTGGGAGTAGTTGCTTTCTGAGCAGAAACTTGAGCCTCGGACAGACATGCAACACTGGACTTTTCTTTTGGTTAAAACACAGCCTGTATCACTGAAGGGCTGTGTTGTGTGAATACTATTATGAAGGTTCTGATTGCTTTGTTTTTAAACTTAAAAGTCAAGTGGGCCTAAATTTCCATTTCTGGATAACTGAATGAACATGTGTTTTATGTATGTCCTGTCTCCATGTCTTTTTGGAACTTACCCTGGTGGTGCATGCATCAGTAGTTGGCCAGAAACGTGCCAATATTTAATTCTTTACGGTACCTTTGCTGCAAAGTGCTAACCATATTTCAGCTATGAATTTCTTAGAGTACTATGACTATTGTTTACCTTCTATAGTTAAATGGTATCTACAGCCATGGAGGAATTATTGAGGAGAAGGATGGAATCATGCCAATAGATTTAGGGGAAGAAGATTAATTTTTCACATTGAGGCAGGTTATTGAAGAAAGTAATTCTGAGTTAGGGGATCTCCAATTAAGCCAAAAAAACTTTAAAAAGACACTATGAGGTGATAATACTTTAAGAAGAGCAAGAAAGCACCAAATTATGTTTGTAGGGGAAGATGGTGAACAGGGTGCTTGTATTACTTCTTACCCATATTTTGATTATACTGGCAAAATAGTCAAAAAATCTGGGCAAAAACCTAAAATAACGGGGGGGGGGGGGGCAAAGGCCATAAAAATAGGGATAGATTTTAAATATTATTCTTATTAACTCAAAAAGTTGGTAGAATAACAGGATTTGTGCTAGTATGCATTTTCTGAAGTATATGAAGTCTAAAACTTAAATGTATGTTATTATTTTGTGACTTCAGTCCTCGGTTATTTCTCAGAAAACAACAAATTGTATGAGGAATATTCCAAACATATGAGGCAAAAATCTGGACCTTCTGCTAATATCTGGACAGTTAAGAGGTATGCATAGCTGTCAATTCTGAGAATGTACCACCTGCCCCCTCTGAATAAATTTGCCAGGTAGAATTGCCCAGAATATTATTTAGTGACATTTGAATGCCATTGTGCCACAGAGAAATAGAGATCTGAGCACAGTGAACAAGAAACCTGTCATCTCATTTGACAGGGAAGGTGCAAAAACATAATATGGGTATGAATTAGACTTGATCGCATGGTCTATGATAAACTTGACAAAGAACAGTTAATCATGACTGATATAACCCCTGAAGTACAAAAAAATAAAATGTCATATCTGAACTTAATATAAATGAACCAGTAAATGTACTGTTGCATGACTTCAAGCATGTTTTAAACTTTGCCTTGAACCTGATAGTAACAGTAAAGCACAAGAGTTTAGCCTGATAATATAAAATATGAGTACTGCAAAGTGATCTCAAAAATCTTATGTTTCTAACTGTAATATAATGCTTATTAGTTAATGACATACTTGCAGCAAAATGAATGCTACCAATGCTAAAACTGCAGTAAGCAATGTACTCTCTTCTATTGTGCAAATGATAGCATTAATTTATTACAAAAAATGGAGGTCACACTGCTAAGCTCTGTGCTGTTAACACAAAAGACAATGCAACTGATGAAAATGTAAAAAGGGGAAATCATGCTTTAGATGATGTAGTCATTAAGTAGTGTCAGAGGTCTACAGCTAGCGTTCCTGAATCTGTTTGGTGTCACTGTGTTTCAACCAAGCTAGCAAAATGCATTGTATTTTTAGGAGGAAGTGTAGATCAAGCCTTTCCCTTGTCAAGCTTTCCCTAGGAACAATCAGAATGTGGAGGTAATATACATTGATGACAGAAAAGAGAATACCCTTACATGTGAAGAAATTCTGGCACTTCTGGGAAAACTGTGGCTGCAACCTCTGACTTAACCCATGATGTAGCATTAAGTGAATGTGTTCCCCATCAAGTACAGAAAACTATGAGGGAGGAGGGAAAATCTATAGACGTAGTGTGGGAAATTGATATACCCATTCAGTACAAGGAGGGGTGAAAACAATGGCATTCACACAGAGATTAAGAATCAAAAACAGGAGGAGATGGCAAGTAAACTATAAAAGGAAACAGAATCTGATTATTGTTAGACAGCAAAAAAAGATCATGTCTGTTATCAGAAGCATGCTGCAAGGACAGAACAATGTAAGTAAAGAAACTAAAGAGGAGCTGATAGGAAACTCCGAAGCCAAAATCAGTCCAAGATAGAAGTCAGCACAGAAGAATACTAAAAGTGCTAGTACAGAAGCTGAGACAAACAAAGAACAAGAAAGGCAACTAAGGATGCTCAGAGCAAAATGACTGCAGAAAGTGAGATAAGCTGGAAAATGTAGAGTTCTGGCATGTTTTGACTAACGTAAAGTGTAGCTCTTTATATGAATCTTCTGATCAGATGAAGCTCTGAGAAGAGTGAAAACATGCATCTTTTGTTTTTACTTAATAAACCATGGGTTAAACAAGCAATACCAGCCTGAATCCTGTTTTCTTGTTTTTTTAGTAAGAATGCAAGGTGATCTTTAACATGGACTTTACTTTAGTGTTTAAGACAACAGTTTATCTGAGCATGTCATATGCTGTTATCCTTCCTGTACAACTAGTTTTCCCTTTTTTGGGGGGTGTATATACATATATATATATATATATATATATATATATATATATATATATATATGTATATATATATATATCTGTGTGTGTGTGTGTGTGTGTGTGCGTGTGTTGGGGGATATACCTGATTATGCTCAGGGCATCCGTCATAACAAGGCTGTTATATGTTTGAGAAATGGATCCCAAGAAGCTCAACTCAAAGCAGAGCAAAGCTGAAGACATAAGTTCTGGTATCACTTTCAAACTACTTGGCTATAATTAGAAGACACATTCATAATTCTTTGTAGTAAAAGGAGATTTATTTGTTCCATGCATTGTAGTTGGAGAGAGAGAGAGAGAGAGGGAGACAGAGAAATGCAGAAACTTTGAAAGCTGAATCACATCTGGTTCTATTACACAATTATTTGAACTGCATGGACCCTTATTTGCTCCAATGAACTATGAGGCGGAGAAAAAAAGGACCATAAAATGTTTTAGGTTCATAGGTTCATAGGTTTATACTAGGCTATCTGCCCTAAGGCATTTATAAGCCTAGCCCAAATTATTGTGGCTTACGCCACCCCTTATATGAAAAAATACTGTGCCCATTAGTTTGTTGTGCCTCTGTCCAGCAGTGACACAGAGATGATTCCTGGGGTAAACCTACGATCTCCCATCCACAGGTCTAGATTTCTCTTGAACAGAGTCAGCGAGGTGCTCTGCCTCACATGGACTGGGATTTTATTCCACAGCATAGGGAGTCTCTGAGTGATAAATCTATCCCTCCAGCACGTCCTATTTATATCCGTGCTAAGGTTTAAGTCGCTTGCTCTAGTGGTTTTGGTGGATTTGGATTTTTGAGGTGGAGCATGTCCATTAATTCCGGGTTGGACATGGCCTTGTATGTCAGGCACATGTCACCTCTGAGCAGGCGGTATGCGACTGAATAGAGCTGGAGTTTCTTCAATCTGGCAGCATATGACAGATTTTGGAGTCCCTTTATCCTTTTGGTGAGGAACTTTTGGGGTCTCTCCAATTGCTGCAGATGTCGGGTGAGATACATCCCGAATGGGGCATTGTACTCGATCATTGGTCTGATAAGTGAAGAGTACAGGGGAACAATGACCTCACTAGATCTGGATGTGAATCCCTTCATGATCAGGTGGGCAATGTAGAAGGTCTTTCTAACCACTTTAGCAATGTGAGTGTCAAAAGAAAGGCCACTGTCAACCTGGGTCCCCAGGTCCCTGATAACCTCTTCTGTGCTTAGTGGATTGCCACCTATATGGTAGCTTGGGGTTACCTTGTTTTCCCGAAGGGTATGACTATACATTTTTGGCGTTTAACTTCAGGCCATGGCTCTGGCACCAGCTATCTGTTTCCGTGAGTCCCTTCTGAAGGATATCCGTGTCCGATGCACTTTCCACTATGGCGCCCAGTTTGCAGTCGTCTGCAAACTTTGTCAGCCAAAGTCCTCCCATGTTGGCCTGTACTTCTGAGAAGTAGATGCCAAACAATAGGGGCCAAGGACCGAGCCCTGTGGGACACCACTTGTGACCGGCTTGGAGTCTGACACAGCGCCAGCAACTCTAACCCTGTGGGTTCTGTCCTTAAGCCAGTTTGCAACCCATCTTGTGACATATGGGTTTACATTTAAGCTGGTAAGTTTTTCTACAATACCGAGTGGGGTATTGTGTCGAAAGCCTTTGCAAGGTCAAGGTAGGCTGTATGGACTGCCTTTCCCTCATCAATGGCCTTGGTGACTGGTTTGAAGAAGTCAACCAAGTTCAAAAGGCATGATCTTCCCTTGACAAAGCCAAACTGGGTCGGGTCCAATGTCTGCAAGTCCCTATATCTTTGTTTATGAGCTCCATTATGATCCTCTCCATAGCTTTGCAGACTAGACTTGTTAAGCTTATGGGGCGGTAATTACCAGGGTCCGTAGAGGCACCGCCTTTGTGGAGTGGGACCACAGTTGCCGTCGCCACTCCTTGGGCACGTATCCTGTGGTAAGGCTGAGATTAAACAGCTGCCTTATGTGCGGGTTTAATTCCTCATTTAGCTCATGTAGCACACAGCCGGGGACACCATCCGGTCCCATTGATGCTGTGTTTTTAGCTTTAGAGTGCAGCCTTCACCTGCGCAACTGGGATGTCCGGGAGGCTACACTCGACTGGGATAGTTATCTCTGCTTTAGGGGGGGAGAGAGGGCTGAAGTTTGCACTGAACCTGTCTGCCAGTATGTTGGCAATGTCTGTGGGTTCAGTGATTTTTGTATCATTTTGGACTTATTCTGAGCATATCTGGGAGTTTCCACCCAGGTTCCTAACATAGCTGAAAAAGGCCTTATGATTGTCCTTTGAATCCATGGCAATTTTTCTCTCAAAATTGGCCTTAGTTGATTTTATGAGTGCTCGTATTTTTTACTAATAATGATCAGGGGTGACTTCCCTTTTATGGATTTTGTTCTATCATGTAATAGCTTTCTCCTCTTATTGTAAAGTTTGTTAATGGCTGGGGTCCACCAGACTGGACGTTTGCCCTTTGTGGAAAGAGTCTTGGTTTTATTTGGGATTGCCTGATCCATGCAGTCCTGGAGGTGTTCATAGAAGGCATTTGTAAGGGCTTCCGCAGCTTGGGTTGTGGTTTCCTCTGGCTCAGGGGCCTTGAAGGATACCACACCAGTCTTGAGTAGTGTGAAGTTTGCTTTAGAGAAGTTCTTCACTATGGTCTTTTGCTTGGGGTGGGGGCGGGATGTGGATTTCCAGTGAGATTAGTTTATGATCAGATCTCACCAATGAGGGATATACTTCCGGTGTGGAGCATTTTGTCCCCATGTTTGTGATAATGAGATCTAGTATATTTTCTCCTCTCGTGGGAACAGTGACTAGCTGTTCCATGGCATTTGAATTTATGAACTCCAGGAACCGTTGGGCTAGAAAGTTAGGGCTTGAGTAATGTTCCCAGTCTATATTCGGGTAGTTGAAGTCACCCAATATGATGGTGTTTGGAGATACATTTATACCCTCCAGTGTCTTCAGGAAGGCTGTGTGGGGTTCCTGAGTTTGAGAGGGTGGCCTGTAGCATGCTACAATTTGTAGAGCAGTTTTGCCTATGGTTAGTTGCACCTGGATGGTTTCCGAGCTTTGTGCGTTGCCACCAACCTGGAGGTGTGAGTATCCTTTATGAATATGGATACACCCCTCCTTTTGTGGTGTGGTCCGGGTTTTGGGGCGGAGCATGATATGAGGTAAAACCTAATAGTGCCGGGGTGCTCTCAGGAGCCTTGAACCAGGTTTCAGTTACAGCACAGACATCGATGTTCTCCATACTGAGAAGGGCCTCGAGTGCGTGCATTTTGAGATTTAGACTTCTAGCATTGAGCAGCATTACCCTCAGTTTCTTCCCATTTTTGTTTTCTAGGGTGGTAGGTTTAGAATTTGAGCCTTGCCTAAAAAAGGCACTATGGGGATGGCAAGAGCCTTAGCCAATATCCGGAATCCCAGGGGTGGTTTTATAGCTTTGTCAGCTGCAATGATCCTAGCACTACTCACAGACAACAGTCTTTTTCCTAAAAGTGAAGTCTATCTCAGTCCTGTAACAGCTTTAAAAGCTGTTATACATTATGCTCTGTCACATGCAAAAAGAAGTATGACAGCATGCAGCATATTACAGCTTTTAAAACATCATGAGAGGGCATCAGAAAATCATTAAACACCACCGTCTTTCTTCACAGTTTTGAATTACAACCTACAGATAGATAGATAGGGTACATTTATACTGGTTGCCATTTCTACAGTATGCTTAAAGCTGTTAGTGTAACTAATGGCATTACATGTATATTTTTCTGCTGAAAACTGGCACTGTTTGTAATTTCTCAGCATTACAGCAGATGTACAAATATCAGGATAATTGCTGCAGGAAATCATGCATCATCTGATATAGGCATATGTCAGCCTTTAATCAGAGCTTTTTAATGGCTGCAAATTCTGAAATGGTGCATGGTTATAGTCTTATTTAGGACCAATTAAAAAGCAGGCCACCTATAAAAAACAAAACCTGTACTTCTCACCATCAAATGTTATTGTGGATGTATAAATGAGCCATAAAAAGGTAAATGCAAAAACGATGCTTAAGTGTAGTAACATTTATATAAAATATGAGAAAAATAATTACATGCAGATTCTATATAGCTTAAGTATAAAATGTTGAATGCAAGAGGAACAAAGACTGATTTATCAAATTAATTAATCCAAATGAAAGAGAAATATGGAGAAGAAAATAACTGTGTTATAGGCACTATGATAAAAAAAGGAAAAAAGAACAATATAACCTAAACTGCTGACATGAGACAGTTTGTACTTAACTCATATTCTAATTGTTAATGCTGTATTCATGTTATACAATTTTCCTTCAAATTATTATTGTTGTTCTAATGTTATGGAACTTTTCTCCCTGGGCCACATCTGAAAAGGCGTTATTCCACCCCAATTGTACTTTCCCAGTAAGAAAAAACAATAAATAAATAAAATTAATAAACTAGTATGGAGGTTTAAGGAAAGGAAAAGTCAACACACAATATGCCCCCTAGGAGGTAGGAATTGCAAAACTGAAAAGGATAATCGTGGTATCAGAGAAGTAGTGGTAGTTTTATGAGAAGTTATATTGCTACAGAAATGGTATAAGAGACCATAAAGGGAATTTGTTCAACAACATCCTCTAGTAGACTGCAGAAATAAAACATGATATGCCCACAGACTAGAAAACAAATGTATGCAATTTTGAAAAAACTGTGGACAGATGAGAGTAAACCAGCCTCAGTGAAACTCCAAAGTCATTTCTGAAGAATGATACATTAACTGCCAGCTTCTTCACTGGCAGTATTTTGTTATATCTCCCATAACAGAAAACTATGAAATCTGCTAGCTTTTTGAAAAAGTTCTGCTTAAACGATAAATTACCCAGTTTACCTCTCATGAAAGAAAAACGTTCCTAATCAGTTTGTCCTCTATATGTGGTTCCTCAAAGCTATGTGTACAGCCATTCAATTCAAAATTCATTTGATTTGATTTTCTTGTTTGGGTAAGGAAATGACTGGTTCAGTATATATCAGATATCATATTCATTATATAGGGGATTTATTCTTCAGATCCTATTCCTCCTTTAAGTATGTGCTTCAGGAATTCTTCTAACTGATGCTACTCTAACGAGAACTGAATTTCTCCTGGAAAGAAACTTCAAGTGAGTAGAATTGGATGACAGAGAAGGAAGCACAGAAATCCTCTCTCTTACAAAATTTTAATTCCTAGCTGATGTGTCTGCCTAGGAGTTCTTAAATGTGCATTACTGATTAAGGTGACATAACTTTGGGGCTGACAGCTAAAGCAGATTCAATAGAAAAGCAAGCAGACCTGGATGAAAGCTGTGCTTTAACAAAAGTGTAAGCAAAATCTCTCTTAAACAAAAGCCATCAGGGACTGTAGTGCTTGAGAAATGTTATTACTATCAGAAATGAGCTTGTTCTGATACCAATATATTCGCTGTGAAAACCGTTTGCCCTGGTGCTGATTGTGACTGAAACAACTGATTAAGCGAACATGGAAAACGATATCTCCCTATCCTCAATGACAGTCTCCAGCTCATCCCATTGATCAGAACTCCTGCTTGTTACCAGGGAGATGATACACAGAAACCCTCCAGCAGGAAATGTTCCTTCCCTTGGTTTCCTTTAAGCCGACCATGCCTTGCAAATTTTCTGTGAAAGACAACACCAAGGGGCATCATCAAAAGTTGAACCAAACTGCCTCAAATAACTCCCATTCAGAGGGGCAGTGGCTTTCTACCAAGATCCTCCTGCAAATCCCTCACTAACAGTGAGTTTTGACTTTCTCCTGAGCCATTGAAGTGTGCTGATTGTCTGTACATACATTGACACATGTGATAACCTCAGCCCTCTTGGTTCCTGGTCATTCTCAGCTTATTCTTGACTATCCTCCTTCCTTTACTCTTCTCAACACATTCCTCCAAATTCCCTTATGTTCTCTGTAACTTTCACTCCTCTTGGTTTGCCACTCCCTTAGGTACCTTTCATGTAAATGTGTTTGTCACACAAGTGAAACATATATATCAGGAAGTAAAGCGAGAAGGAGAGGACAGTATCTTTGGTGTTAAATCTCTGCCTGCCGTTATTTCCCACTGTCTCTATCACTGAAACATTGCCTTTTTCTGGCTTTCAGTCCCTGGATCTGACCAATATTCAGATCTCATTACCTTCTAAGCTTCATTCTCCTTCTCAATTCTGTCTTGTCCCTCCATCTCCTTTGCACTCCAACAGAATGTGTCTCTGTCCTCTGAACCATCAGATTAGTTCCTGAGTCCAGTCTTGGTAACTAGACGATTCCATCTCTCCACCTTTAATTCATCTGCATCTTCTCCTGTAGTCTTCCTTTAAACTAGTCATCGGCACACTTTGTGATCATCTTGATGTTGTGTTTACACTTTCCTTATCTAATCCACTTTTCTGTGTTCGCTCTTCTGCTTTCTGTTGACAATTCTAATATTTCTAAAATATATGTTGCCTCTTCGCCTCCTAGTTTAAAACTGATATCTTTCATTCAACTTTCAGTTAGTTTCCTTTCTGGGAATATGAGCCCAATGTATGCCATGTGCAGGTCTGCATCCTCCCATTGCTGATATCTTCTGTTCACCACTCTCTCCATCTTCTTGAGAGGTTTTAATGAATTTCATGAGATTATAAACCCTTCCTTGATCATTGGTAAACTATGCTACAAATTTTCCATAATCCTCTTTACTTTCTCTGTTTTCCAGTTCACAGTTAAAATGTCAGGATACCTGATCTATATCCCCACAGTTTATCGTTATTTTGGAAGCAATGCTTTTCTGTAATTAAATAATTTATCAGAAAAGTTCTCGACTATTTTGAAGAACTTTGAAGAACATATCAAGAAAGGCAATAGTACAAAGCATTACAAAGCATCCATGTCCACAGTGGGATGTTCAATGGTGCAAAGCATCCATGTCCACAGTGGGCTGTTCAATGGTGCAAAGCATCCTTGTCCACAGTGGGCTGTTAAATGGTGCAAAGCATCCATGTCCACAGTGAGCTGTTCAATGGTGCAAAGCATCCTTGTCCACAGTGGGCTGTTAAATGGTGCAAAGCATCCATGTCCACAGTGGGGCTGTTCAATGGTGCAAAGCATCCATGTCCACAGTGGGCTGTTCAATGGTGCAAAGCATCCATGTCCACAGTGGGCTGTTCAATGGTGCAAAGCATCCTTGTCCACAGTGGGGTGTTAAATGGTGCAAAGCATCCATGTCCACAGTGGGCTGTTCAATGGTGCAAAGCATCCTTGTCCACAGTGGGCTGTTAAATGGTGCAAAGCATCCATGTCCACAGTGGGGCTGTTCAATGGTGCAAAGCATCCATGTCCACAGTGGGCTGTTCAATGGTGCAAAGCATCCATGTCCACAGTGGGCTGTTCAATGGTGCAAAGCATCCTTGTCCACAGTGGGCTGTTCGATGGTGCAAAGCATCCAAGTCCACAGTGGGCTGCTCAATGGTGCAAAGCATCCATGTCCACAGTGAGCTGTTCAGTGGTACAAAGCACCCATGTCCACAGTGGGCTGTTCAATGGTGCAAAGCATCCATGTCCACAGCGGGTTGTTCAATGGTACAAAGCATCCATGTCCACAGTGGGCTGTTCAATGGTACAAAGCATCCATGTCCACAGTGGGCTGTTCAATGGTAAAAAGCATCCATGTCCACAATGGGCTGTTCAATGGTACAATGCACCCATGTCCACAGTGGGCTGTTCAATGGTACAAAGCACCCATGTCCACAGTGGGCTGTTCAATGGTGCAAAGCATCCTTGTCCACAGTGGGCTGTTAAATGGTGCAAAGCATCCATGTCCACAGTGGGGCTGTTCAATGGTGCAAAGCATCCATGTCCACAGTGGGCTGCTCAATGGTGTAAAGCATCCATGTCCACAGTAGCTGTTCAGTGGTACAAAGCACCCATGTCCACAGTGGGCTGTTCTATGGTGCAAAGCATCCATGTCCACAGTGGGTTGTTCAATGGTACAAAGCATCCATGTCCACAGTGGGCTGTTCAATGGTACAAAGCATCCATGTCCACAATGGGCTGTTCAATGGTACAAAGCATCCATTTCCACAATGGGCTGTTCAATGGTACAATGCACCCATGTCCACAGTGGGCTGTTCAATGGTACAAAGCATCCATGTCCACAGTGAGCTGTTCAGTGGTACAAAGCACCCATGTCCACAGTGGGCTGTTCAATGGTACAAAGCATCCATGTCCACAGTGAGCTGTTCAGTGGTACAAAGCACCCATGTCCACAGTGGGCTGTTCAATGGTACAAAGCATCCATGTCCACAGTGGGCTGTTCAATGGTACAAAGCATCCATGTCCACAGTGGGCAGTTCAATGGTGCAAAGCATCCATGTCCACAGTGGGCTGTTCAATGGTGCAAAGCATCCATGTTCACAGTGGGCTGTTCAATGGTACAAAGCATCCATGTCCACAGTGGGCTGCTCAATGGTGCAAAGCATCCATGTCCACAGTGGGCAGTTCAATGGTGCAAAGCATCCATGTCCACAGTGGGTTGTTCAATGGTGCAAAGCATCCATGTCCACAGTGGGCTGCTCAATGGTGCAAAGCATCCATGTCCACCGTGGGCAGTTCAATGGTGCAAAGCATCCATGTCCACAGTGGGCTGTTCAATGGTGCAAAGCATCCATGTCCACACTGGGCTGTTCAGTGGTGCAAAGCATCCATGTCCACAGTGGGCTGTTCAATGGTGCAAAGCATCCATGTCCACAGTGGGCTGTTCTTCTTCACTTTATATGAGTGCATGCAGGTGAAGATGTGCCTTGGTGGAGAGCTTTCCTAATTTCTCTTTCCAGCTCTATATATTCTCTCAGGTTTGGTGAATTTGCTCATGGTTAAATAGAATCACTCTTTTAATAGTTCAGTAAAGAAGCTGCCAAGCTCACGTCCCAAGACCCTTTTGGATTTTACCATAATACAGCTTAGTATCAAAATAGTGAAATCCGCGTTAGCATTTAATGAAAATGGTGAAAAATAAGGCCGAAAACTGTTCACAGAGTATTTAATATGTCAAATGTTCGGAAGCCTAGAATCGACATTCAGCATTTCCTGATACGTTCATCTTCCACAAAAACAGCTGTTGAGAAATCATAAACATTTTTACTGTTTTGCAGGGGGGCTTATCGCACTACAGTGAGGAAAAGAGTACTTTTCCTGTAACCCACTGTAGTGCTATCCAGTTGTAAACAGAGATGCTCAAAACTGTGAATGCAAGCTACATGTCAACATTTCGGAGGGAAAGGGATTTCCACTCGCAATTTTAAGCTTTTGCACCTTTACCCTCGACCTTATGAATGATGGTAAGGTGAGTTTCAAACATTTGATTGTAAAGCCCATAATACATATATCTGACCATCTAGCTTGCTGCCTTGCCTCTAAGCATATTTTCCAACTCTTAACACTTTTTTGCATTTTTCCTTGTTTTTCTCTGCTCTCAGCAGCATTCTTTCCTCCTCCGGCTTCTTTAGCCTAAATCAGAAGCTCTCCATTTATGACCATTGGTATCATACTGTTTGATTGACCATGTATATATTGCCCTTGATGCGGAATTTCTTCTTGAAAAGCATGCACATCTGTTCCTCTAGCACAGTATTTCTAAAGGCAGCTATTTATTTCCCTTATCTTTGCACTCCATCCACCTTCAACTTCCATTCTCTTCAAAGAATATGCTAGTTTGATATTTTTGCTAACACATGCCCAGAGTTCTCTGCATAAATTGGCATCTTGTTCAGCCTTGCTAGCAACCCCAACCCCATTAAAATTGTTTATGCAAAAGAATCCTGGCATGTTAAAAGTACATATAATCATAAAACCTATTAAATATAGGGCACAATTTGAAAACACTTTGTCAAATGCCTATATGCAACAGATGTGTTATTGTCATAATAACTGACCCCTAACAATGTTACATACGTGAATTATATAAGGCTACTGTAACTATTGTTGCTCAGGTTTTGTGCATGTCTGTGTGTGTCTGTGTGTGTGTATGTGTGTATATATATATATATATATATTATATATAGATGCACATAAATAAGCAAATACATCAAAATACATAAGCATACAACACAACACGCATCACAAAACCAACAGTATAAAAATATGTAACAAAAGAAAGCAAGAAAAAGTGATACAACTCTCTTGATGTGTCACTGCTGGATTGTACCATACTGCTGGATTCCTTTCTTGTTAAAACATATAAAAGTTGACCTACATGTACAACACAACATTAAAAAACACATCAGAAACTTGACATTCTTTATTGGCACAAACACTTTCTCAGCTCATCCACTAAACATATCCTCGCTACCACCTATTTGCTTCCTTCTCTAGTATATGGTGCCCCATTACTTATTAATTTGCAGACTACCCTAAAAACAAAGCTTGAAATGTGCTGTAACAAAATAGACAAATTTATAGCTAACGCTAAATAT
Source organism: Protopterus annectens (assembly GCF_019279795.1). Classification (NCBI taxonomy): domain Eukaryota; kingdom Metazoa; phylum Chordata; order Ceratodontiformes; family Protopteridae; genus Protopterus; species Protopterus annectens. Next base: position 1,961,246,312 of record NC_056728.1, read on the forward strand.
TCTATTCATCATTGTATAGCTTTGCATTCTTTCAACTGGTGTATCTACCTCCAACTCACAACTGCTCACAAAATAATCCACAAACCCTGGCCTGCCCTGCCCTCAGCTCATTACTTAACAACTATCTTCCCAAAAAAGCCCTCAGATCTAAAAGTAAACAACTTCTCATCGAGCATAAACCTAACAAATCCAGTGGTCAGTTTCTGTACTCATATTCTGCAGCTAAAGCATAGTACTTTCTACCCTTAATCATCAGAGCTAACAAAAACTTTGCTTTCATTAAAATTATTTTAAAAGAATTCCTCTCTAAGACTTGGATCTACTTCTCCTCCAATCCTGGCTAAATATTTTCTTTTCCTGCTTCAATTTCTTTTTTTTTCTCATTCTATTACCTTGACTAACCTACTTTCCTCTTATCCTTTCAATGTACTGTTTAACCTTAACCTCTCTTTTTAAATCTTGGCTTCCTCTCTTTAACCTGTATATATCCTTTATTCTCTAATTTATCATGTTTTTTATTCTTATTAGTGTAGTTACTAGAAAATGAAACTTTGTACCCTATTGTTCTTTCTGTACTTTTTACAACTTCTATAACTCCTCTAATAATAATATCTGGCTAAAATATATGGAAATATTCTTATCCTCTATTCTATATCAACACTGACTTTTCACATGTATCATCTACTTAGTAGAATAGCCAAAAAGACTTATTGTTTTTGTTTATGTTTTGACTCGCATTGTAATTTATGTTTCATTGTATTACATACAGTATGACTAATCAATATTGCTTATTTCTGTTTTTCCTGTAGCTTTTCTCCATGGGCCTCTACTGAAAATAGGTTCTTTTTGGCCCAGTTGGACTGGCCCGGTAAATAAATGTCAGTAAATAAATAAATCCTACTGCAGTAAGCAGTGCTAATAGGGCTATTGTCCCCACAGGAAGAAAAGGCCACAAGGGAAGCAAGCGTGCCTTTGGACCAGGAGTTCCTAGGGGCAGATAGAGCGGTGATTGACAGTTGCTCAGAGATGGCAAATAATGTATACTGCTGCTGGACATGATACCAGTGTTTATCTGGATGCCTGACTGCCTGGCATCTATGTCTTGAGACCACTGTTATGGGTGTTATGGCTGCTGCAGCCATGCCTGCTATCATACATAGCACTTGATTCAGGAGAATAGGCCTTCTCTGAACAGCAATACTACCATTACTTTAAGTATTCAGCAGATTATTATTGGAGGGCAGCTGTCCGTAATTTTCTTCATTTCCATGACAGCAACACAGTAAATTTTGTTTCTGTGAGCAGAAGATTAGGACTCTTTATTCTGTATTTCATAAAACTCAGTGTTTTGTTTTTTTTGGGGGGGGGGTGTGGTGTTCCATACAAACTATGTTTCTGCTTCCAAACCACAGTTTCTTGCTGTTACATTCCCTTATATAGCTATTCAGTATCTGTTTGTTAACAATATGAGGATCATGTTTGTATTTCGTTTGTTAAGTTAAACAGAAATGAAAATTATCAGTGAATCTAATACTGCTCATTTCCTAAACATACTGGTACTTGAAAGGTTCATGCTCACTTGCTTACTGTATAATAATCATTTCCTGTTTATCTTCTATAGCACTGTAACAATGTGGTAGCTTTTGGTGCTGTAGTAACTGCTGTTTCTATAAATATATCTGTATATGTATGTATGCGTATAGATAGAGAGATACACATTCAATGTTTGTATTTTTTGCATATACACCACAACTAAGTAGGTTATATGTGCCCAAATCTATTACAGTAAAACTGATAAACATGATTCCTGTATTCTTATATGTAGCATGTTTGTGTGATGGAGGACCGTGTGACAGTCAAACAGGAAAATGTCTGGAGCATTCTGATGAAGAACCTGATGACACGGAGTGTGACCCTGTCAGTAAGTATTTTATGAAAAAGTGGTAGTTTGTTATTTGTATGTTTATGAAAAAGTGATATTCTGAAGGCTATTACTTCTTGACTCTGTCCCAGAAATATATTCATATATTGTTTTATGATCATGAAACTAGATAAAAACATATCTTTACATGATTGTGTCTTTAATGTGGAATATTTGTTCCTCATGCAATTTGTATGTGATTTGCAATAAATCAGCATCTGAAAGATTATACACTAATTTAGGAACCTTTCTTGGAATTAAGTTTATAATGGTTATATCAAGTTTTTAAAATTTTGTTATTTTTAAACCTACATAGAATAACTTAAAGCAGTAATGCAGTGTTATAAGAAGTGATCTTTCAAAAAAAACTGCTTTAAATTTTCTACTGTTTACAACAATTTAATTTGCTAGCAGACAGTGCTTCTTACTGTAGCACAGAAATGAATCCAATTCTAGTATGAAAAAAAAAATGTTCAAAAGTTAATTTTCACTGAAATGTCATGCATCCAAATGTGATGTTAGTTAATTTCATAGTTTGCAACAGTTTGAGTCATTACTGGAATCAGACTTCTCTGATGTATTTTACATTTGTAATGTCCAGTGTCCTTTGGTAGTTTGTCTACTTCCCATCCCTTCTAATCTCAGGTAGGGAATGAAATCATGTCTTAAGAGCACTATCATATGAAAGGAACATACAGGAATGCTTTACTGGCAGATTGTGCCAATTCCGTGTCAGAAATACAATACTTGCTAATACATGTCCCAACACTTTGAAAAATAATGAGCAAAGGGGGCATTATACATGAAAATGAGTCTTAAGTATAAGGGAGTGGTTTCCTGTTTAGACCTTGAAGTTATTCCTTTGAAACTAGCTGTGCTAAATAAAAGGATTTTCTTGACAACCACTTTCATATTACGGTAAAAAAGAAAGAATTATCTACCCAAGTTCCCAGGTCCCGAGCTACATTTTATTTTGTAGTGTACTCACTGTATAGCTATTATAACATTCGTCTCCAGTCTTTCCAGTCTCTTAACAGATTCCTAAGGTGTGGCCAGAAATGGACACTGCACAAATGATAAAGGTTTCAGAATGATTTATAAAGGTGGAAACTAAATACTAGAAATTATCTTTCTGGTGCACTGCCAACAAGCTGTTCTCTGAGCTTCTATGGCTCTACAGTACTTTATATAACCAAGCTGCTTTAGTAAGAATCTCTCAGTCTTTTCCATGTATTCCCTCATATCCCTCCATAATAGTAATTCAGGGTTCAATATGCAGAATGTTTGTAATGAAATTTGACAGGACCAGCATCAGTAGTTCTGCACTGGTATTAGCCTAGAAAGAAAGTCAGTCCTAGTTCTTATATGTTTGTATTATGCTTTAAGCAATCTGTACTGTGAGGAATATAAGATTAGCTAAAAGGATTTCTTTTTTCCAATTATTTTTATTAGTTTAAATGTATCAACAGATTATAACTTTACATTATGAGAGAAACAACGTATAAGCCAAAGAACAAAAAAAAAAACAAAAAAAAAACAAGATAAAAAAACAGGTAACTATTAACAAAAGAAGTCTAAAAAGCTAAAAGGATTTCTAATATGCTGCAACATTAAAACAGTATTGATGTACTGTGTTGGTCATTGAAGTGTTTATTAGATTGCATAAAGGTTTACAAAATAAAAATTAAATATTTTGAAAATAAAACAAAATTTCTGCTGTTTGTGTGTCAGCTATGGGTTTGTTAAGTATCTGTCTAATCTGAATCTGGAAGAATTACTAGTTACTTTGTTCAAGCCAAATAAATACATCTGCAGAACAGATGTGTATTAGTAAATGTTTATAAAAGTACATCCAAATTCCTGTTTAGTTCTGGTGCTCTATGTTGACATTATCACTGAAGTTCAACTTTGTCCATGTTCAGACCATCCAAATAAACACATTACTAGGAAGAAACAGAAAAAAATAGAGCAGATAAATTACAACATATAAATGAAAACTATTTACTTTGCATTACTAACAGCTACAAGCACAACAATTATCTGACGCTGCCTTTCTTTCAAGCAAAGTCTGTGTATAGCAGTGAATCCATCACATGAAATGACAAATTTGAGACCGCAGTGGGGTAAGCTAACATGTCTGTTAAATAAAGTTGGCTTTATTATATACTTTGGAATGTATCACTTGATTGAAAACAGCAGTTTCCCAAGCATTTATCCATTTTAACATTTCAGTTACACTGGAAGTGTCCCATCATACATATTACACAGGATACAGAAACGTACAGTAGTACACTGTGGATGAAAGTACCTATACTCTAACAAAAGGTATATTGCAGCTTTACACGTATTTTAGGTGAACAATGATTTAATGTACCCCCATAGCCTTCTTTATTTGTTGTGTTAAGATATTTGCCATTCATTATTGATACATGAGTTAAAAATCCAAAGTGCGTCAAAAAAATTCTGGAGTAATCTAATTAAAGTCTAGACTAATTTTACATAAACTGAGGTTTGTGTGGATATGCATTCTGTTGGTGTACTTTCTAGAACTGTATTTACTTTTCTGTACCATTATGTCCCAGTTGTGATGTTGCATTGATATAAACATATTTTACATTTATCTTATAATTAATCTTATAATGGTACTTCCCTGATGCATGCACTAGTTATCAAATTTGTTTTAAAACAATATATAATGCAAATTCATATTTGTAATGGAAGAAAAATGTATAACATGCAAAGCCCTATTTAAATAACAATTACTTATAACAGAAAAAATGCAAAGGTTAATTCTTATTTCTGAAAATAAATGTGTGTGTGTGTGTGTGTGTGTGTGTGTGTGTGTGTGTGTGTGTGTGTGTGTGTGTGTGTGTGTGTGTGTGTGTGTGTGTGTGTCTATGCAGACACACACACAAGCATATACATACATAGGGTAATGCTGAATTTCATCAAAGCACTTTTGAGCAACCCACAGCTTGATGAAACAGAATGATCATGGCCTGATGGATCAAACTCGTTGGATCACACAGGAATGGACAGGAATAGGAGTGCCAAACTTGACACCCCTGCAGGACCCATGTTAAAGGCCATTCCTGAGATTTGCCTAGTCAAAATTCATGAATCTGCATATATTCAACAATTTTGAGATGCCTGTGAATAGGCTTGAGGATACTGAAAAGGAAGATGTGAGAATGATAGAATTAGGTTAAATCAGAATGTAATATTGTTAGAGCATGGATCTGTAGGCTTAAGATGACTCTGAATGAATATTGCTGCCTTGTTTGTGATACAGCTGGGTTAGAGTTAGTAGAAGGGGGATGAATAGTATAGAGGCTGGTCATATAGGCCAACACTGTGAGTGATGTGTAATTCTTTATGATCACAGAGTAATTTGTATTCTATATTCTACATCTCAGCAAATAGCACACAAATGCAGTAGACATTGCTTAGAAGGCCACAGCAGGTGTACATACCATCCAGCAGAACAGAGGAAACATAGACATTGGGAGCTACAGAAAGTTCAGGTGGATAAGATACACAACTTAAGAGAAAGTGTAAGAAGCTCCTGGTGCCACAATAGGAATGGATGAAGACATAAACAAATGCCTGATACAGGTGGCCTTAGAAGGATCATATCTAGGTAGTGGGTCCTGACAGGGACTAGACATCACAAGGTGACAAGGTAACCCAGTTCAAGTATGGCTGGTATGGAAGAATATTGTTAAAGAGCTTCTTACTTCATAAAGAAAAAGTAGGTAGAATGTGTCAGTTATAGCCAGAACCAGACGGTTAGTTAGCTGTGAACATGGCTTATGCAGATGACAACTGGGAAATGGTCTTGGATGATTCAGACAAGAAGTCGAACTCAAAATGGCAGACCTGTAGCCAGTACTGTATTTGGGGCAAAGAGACCTGTGAAAGACATATCCCTTTGCAACTCAATGAGAAGGTGTGGTAGGGACAGCATATTGAAGACACAGCGAAAAGCTGCCTGCAAAAAGGAATTCCTAACTCTATGAGTATTGTCACCATCATGTGCAGCTGGGGTTGTCCAGTTTATGTAAATGGAGCACTAAGGACTAGGACAAATTTTCTTGGTCTTTCACGTGTTCTTTTCACTGTCATATTTTCTTGATTTATTTATTTCATTCAACAAGCATGTAGATGGACTGGTTTATAGACCATTTCAGTCAGTATATGAGCTAGAAGTAAAACAGAACAAAAAAGTAATGAGGTATGGCATTTGCAAGTGAAAAATCAACAGTACATTCCCAAGCAATTATACCTTCATGAATGTAGTAATAGTTGACTGATGTGACAAAACAAGCAGAGATAAATATTAATAGTCTAAGGCAAAATTTAAATGCACTAAAGCTGAATGCATAAGAAGAGTAACAAAAAAATAGACAACTGGGAAATTCATGGCTAAATGTAACAAAGTTTTATGTTACAAAGGACATGACCAATGTAAAATGAAGTGAGAGAAGAGTAAAATGTGCATAAATGGCAAATTATTACCAGTAAAAAAGAGGAGTTTTGGCATGACTTGCTGGAGGGGCAGAGCCTTTAATCTAATTGTGGAGGAGACCAGAATTGAGTGCAGATGACAAGCGGACTGGGGATGTGTCTGCCCTTGGACCCAGGGCATGGCCACTCACAGTATCCACACCTCATTGCTCATGCCCAGCCAGCTAAGTGACACCAGCATGTTTTTGGAAGCAGGGTCTAATTCATACAAAGCTCACCTTTACAGAAAGCAATGGTGACTCTGGTCTGTTCCACTCCCATGATCACCTGTAGCATTAGATCTGGAAATCTTGGCTTGGGGTATGGTTATGCTACCGTAGTGCCATGAACTGATGACAGAAGAAAGCTTACAAGGAACAATCCCAGCAGAGAAGATCATCCTGTTCAGTGATGACCCTGACTGGCAAAAAGAAAAGTTCATGATGAAAGAATAGCAAATGAAACTGGCCAGACGATTGTCACATAGAGCACAAAGAAGAAACTGTAACCCGAGGCATATCACAAAATAATGAGTTATGTAGAGAGTGCTGAAAGCATGGTAGAGAATGCTGGCAAGAAATTGCTTTGCTGATAGGAATTTAGTGGGTGAGACTGATATAGGATGAGGCAGGTTATTCACACATTTTCAGATTCAGGAATGAAAATTACTGCAAAAAATTATGATTGGTTTTATGCATGGACAAAGTTACTAAAAATGTTCTTACCAGAAAAACAAATCACTGGATAACATTTGATGTCACAGATTACTACACCACAATAATGGAACTCATAGATTCATAGGTCCATAGGTAGGTACTAAGTTAACTGCCCTTGGAGGCCATTATAAGCCTAGCCTGTATCCCTTTTTTGTGCTCGAATTAACTAATCCTATTTGGTTAGAGCTTGGCCTCACCATCCCATTATGTGTCTGGACATGTAACTCATATTTCACAAGGCTCTAAAGAAGTACCCAGTAAAGTCCACCTTTACCAGACACAGAGGTGCATCCACTGATCTCAACAGTAGGACAGAAACACAAGCAGGGCCCATTTATTCCTGTTTCACTAACTGAGACAGTCTAAGACTATGTCAACAGCAAAGTGCTCCTTGACTCTGAAAACTTCAGCTGGAAGCAAGTACAAAGCACAGACACACACACAAAGCTATAAGGTACATTCATATACACACACACACACACACACACACACACACACACACACACACACACACACACACGTATACAAATACATATATCTATATGTGTGTGTGTGTGTGTGTGTGTGTGTATATATATATATTTTACATATATGTGTATAGGTATAGGTTTGCTATCATTTATGCGATTCTGCCATGTGCAAGTTAATGTTTGTGTGAACCGATTGTGCAAAATGTAAACATTTACTACTCAAAATGTCAAAAGAAATGGCTGTGAATGTTGAATTCAATGTAATTCACACAACGGCTATTAATTTGTGAAATGCAGCTTTCCGTTCAAGGCTGGGACTTGTAATAACGGTGATATTTGAGAGAGCTGTAGAAATACACAGCAGTATGTTGCCATAGTGACGGTAAAGGTGTCCTCACATGATTTGCCACATTACAGCCATGACAACGAGTTATATCAGTAATTTCCAGGCAGCCTGTCTTGAATGCAACATTCCCATGTGATTTCCACCTCTGCTAACACCGTGCAATATCCAACACCTCTGTTTGTGCACAATGCCACAGCCATCATCCATAGTATATGCTTCTTTTCAAAACAATTCAATGTGGAAGGCAGGAACACACAAGAAAACAGTCAGGAAGGCTCAAAGTACCACTGCTTAATATCCCAGTTAAAAATAACAGTGTTTAGCAACAAGCTCTGCAAAATCCCTACACATAAGAGTATCCCTTTGAGATAGGAATCTTTCAAATGCATTCTCTTTCTCCTGAATACGTCTTCGTTTAGGTGATGCTGGAACACAGCATAACATTCTAGAAACTAGATCGTCTACATGAGTCTGCTCCAATCGAATTGCATGGAGGACATCCAAAAGGAAAAGCTTTTTTCTACCAAGTAGGCTTTGGAGACATCTATGGCAGCCCTCTATAGCATTTTGTGACCTGGAGAACCCCTCTGCACAGGTGTCAAATTAGTTCCAGAATGCAGCATTGAAGAGAGAGGGAATCCTCTCCGATGTGCACCCCCACATCCCATACTGCCTAAGGTATGTTTCCTTAAAGAAGGAGCACAAGAGCTTTGCATAACCAGGCATATCATTTTCAATGCTAGTGAAGGTGGGTAATATGTCTTCTAGTGTGAGAAATGCAAGGGCAGGTATTTGCTTGCATGGCAAAGAGAAAGACATATTTCCTCCAAATTCACTAGCCAGATGTAGTTTCTGCATTTGGTACCAAATAGTTCGGCAAAAGTGAAACCAGCAGCCTTTGGCAGCTGTGTTTGGGAAATGCCATTAAAAAGAATGTACTGCCCCTTTATCAAAGTCACTAATAATCATCCTGGGATTTAGTGTTAGATTATTCTCCTGACACAAAGCAAATACATTGGACCAAAATATATAATAACCTATTTCAAGTTTACTGGACAATGAACCATATACAACAGGAATTATTTTCCGGTGATCACTCCCAGGAAGTGGGGAGCAAATACTATATACTTGTTTACAATCATGACTGCTGATGGGGAATGTTCCATCCACTAAACAATATTGTGCAACACATAACATCTTTAATTATCTGTAGTGATTAAGACAATGTTATTACACAACCCACCATCCCTATCATGTTTAATTAGCAGTGCACCATTTTTTATAGGGAACATGTCTGCCATTAGATCTTTTACACTTTTAAAGTCCTGAAATGTGGACACTTTCACCCTATTACATGTCCTAATGACAGTTTCCTTCAGGGCATTAGCACTGGGCAGCTTTGTTACAACCTCAGTGGATGTAGTAGCCAATTACAACCTCAGTGGATGTGGTAGCCAATACCTTTGAAACTACCTTACAAGGGTCCTCAAATGATTGATCTGTCCGCCTTTTAATACTAAGCCTTATTTTGTAAGCTTCTGGTTTCACAGGGTCAGGATCATAATAACGAGGTGTACGTTTCTTTAGTGTTTCCCCGTCTGGTGAACTCTCAGTTATACATCTCCCCTTACACCTCTCTTTATTTTTTAAAATACAGTACCAATATTTCCTGCTTAATGACACATTCTCTGAGTAGTACTGGTATCCCGCGATAACCAGCATGTCATGACCCTTTTGTGTACTTATTGTACTATATGTCTGTTCCAAAATGCCTGGATTGCATGCATCATCCAGAATGTCATCATCCTGCCAACAAAATTTAAAAATTCCTTGTCACAATCTTACGATTTTATATGTGTTGTACAATGTACATATTCAACATGTGCACTTATGGTTACCTGTACCTGCATACTGGAGATACTTCCAGTTCTCGTGGAAGTAGAACATGTTTCTGTATGTTAATCCTTACTAGTAGTTCTGGTATACTCAATCCTCAGTGCTCAGGAAATGAGTTATCACAACTGACATGTAGGCAGGTGGGTGCGTGAATGGATGTGCCTTCGTTGAAGGCTGGGCATCGGGCTGGCACCTCGGCACTGTAAAAATCCACTGCCAATCATTAGCGGACTGGAGTTCAGCTGTGGCGACCTCTAACTGGGAAAAGCCGAAAGACATTGGTCGCATAATTATTGCTGAATGTCTATTGTGCGAAATACTCTTCCTATTTACACAGGTGGAATTCGTTGTAACGTTTTTCGCAAAAACAATACTCCAAATTGGACGATTTGATATTAACAAAGTCATATAAGGTAGGGTCAATAAAATGCTAGTAAATCATATATATATATATATCATATATATATATATATATATATATATATATATATATATATATATATATATATATATATAGATCTATATATATATATATATATATATATATATATATATATATATAGATATATATCTATATATATATATATATATATATATATATATATATTTTTTTATATATATATATACAAATATATATATATATATATATATATATATATATTTTATATATATATATATATATATATATATATATATATATATATATATACATAACTACAACCCTGATTTAATTATTTCTCTTTCAGTTTACTTACTTAACTGCAGTACTATACTATCTACTATATTTGCTTACCTGTATTTAAGCCAAGGATTTCACAAGGACTGATTATTCAGACTATATTGCAGGAAACTATGATACTTACTTAAGTATCTTAATTATCCCAGCTTTATACACTATCTCGTTATATTCTAATTGCACAAACCACTTTATCCTTAATGTTGCAATGTAATAATGTTCTCCCATTCGATTCTTGCTGGAGCGCCTTCTGTGTGCAGTCTGCATGTCCTCCCACGGTCGAGTGGCATTTAAAGACATGCAGGTAGGTGCATGCATGAATGGGTGTGCCTTCTTTGAATGCTGGGTGTCGGGCTGGCAATTCGGCACAGTAACAATCCACTGCCAATCGTGAGCGGACCAAAGTTCCACTGTGGCAACCCCTGACTGGGAAAAGCCGAAAGACATTACGTTGTATGTAATAATGTACCAAGATTTTTACCTTGCTCATTCAACTGTCTACTGCAACTCTTGCATAGTTAATGTACTTATCATGTTGATCTATTCTGTTGTATGTATTGTGTGTTGTATGTATTATATAATTGATTGTGGAGATTTTCTCCTCAGGCCTCCACTGAAAATGGGCTCACCATGGTCCAGTGGACCATCCCAGTAAATAAATGCAAATAAATAAATATATATATATATATATATATATATATATATATATATAGATATAGATATATATATATAGATATATATATATTTACACACACACACACAAACACACACACACACACACACACACACACACACACACACACACACACACACACACACACACACTTACTTCTCTGTCTATACTGTCTGTATAGGTGTGTGTGTGTGTGTGTGTGTGTGTGTGTGTGTGTGTGTGTGTGTGTGTGTGTGTGTGTGTGTGTGTGTGTGTGTCTATACATACATACCATGTAATATATGGGTGCAGTTGAGCTCTCATTCAGTCATCGTCCCATCACACTTAGTCAAAGGTTTTTACATCAAAACACACTTCTGTGAGTACTACTGATCAGTAGAATGCATAGAGAAACTACAAAACAGATCTATACCACAGATAACTAAATCACATTTAACTGACAAGTATGAAAGCCTGCAGAAAATGATTGTCAGCCAAGCACCATTATAAATATAGGCTATAATTCATAAAGAATCTAAGCATTTGCATAAACTGCCTACCACAAGTAAGTGAATTTACTTTGCCATGAGAAAATACAATTCAGAGTCAGCTATGACAGTAGTGAGGAAACCATCATTATCAGCTCATTAGCATATCACTGGATCACACTTTTATCGTAAGCACTGGCAGACCTATAACAGGGGTAGTGTTTACCCTGGTGGCCCGTTCATCATGGTGGCAATTGCACCCCCTGTACTCTCACACATATTTTCACAGTCATTTTCTTGATTGTGCAGACTTCAGTAAGACAGAGGTTAGATTCTATCTATTTTAAAACATTAAGATCCCTCTTCTAAATACGCTATATTTAAATCTATACACTCTAAACATTTTCATCCTGTCTTTGCCCTTTCATTTTTTTGTAGGGTTGTAGAGGAAATAGTATATGATCATCACTAGTGGACTCTTCACATTACATGATCTCTTTAATCTGAAGTACTTAGGTTTTAGATCAGGACACATGACTGTCTGCCATTGCTTGGAAAGTGAGTGACCCTGCCAGGTTGGTTGCATTTTTAAATGTATTGCTAATTAGGAGATTTCCAGTATTCATAATCACACAAGACTTGAAGGAGTCTTGTATACCACATCAAAGGCAGAAACACCAATTTCCCATTTTTGAGCAGGGTGGGACTATCTGAGTATTAGAACAATGTGTGATGTTCATGAAATTTGGTATTTTACGTGAGAGTACCTACTACAACCTGTATGTCTTCTTATGTTTATTACTTATAAGTTATCTGTACAAGAATCTATTTTAATTTGGAACATGTTTAGATGCATTAGCAACATATAATATGATTATAGTTATGACAGGAAATTCAGTTTAAAAAACATTGGTTTAATTGCCAGATTTCATCACCTGAAAAGGGAATTTCATTTTTTAGATAACTTAGTATTCTCCATCAAGGGGCATTTGCACTTTACAAATTCTAAAAGATATTGCATTTGCAGAATTTCAAACCTAACATATCCGTTACATGTATAACCAAAATAGATGGAAAATGTTTGGAGACATTTTTCTTCTAAAATGCCATATGTGGGACTTGAGTACCTGTGTTCTAGATCAAAGAGAAATTTATCACAACTACTGCATGTGCAATAACTCACACATGCCTGAGATCTTTAATTGAAAAGACTATTAGGTATAAGGCTTAGCCAAAAACAGTCTTGAAAATAGCATTTATTTTGGAAGTCCTGAAGCTTACATTTATTTTGGTAGCTGTTATTTCTGATTTTTAAAAATGATTTCATTTCTTCTGTTTCTTTTACCAGTGTGTGATAAATGCATATGGGACTCGATGGATGACTTAAAATCAATAAACGAAACCTTTCTTGAAGCTACATCCAGCATTGAAAGCATCTCCCTTGAAGTCAATGCTCACAGGTACTTGAGTGACCTCAATTCTACAGTTGCTGAATTCAAGGTAGGAATGTATAATCATTTTTTTTATATTATACCAATCCTTCATAAAGTATGAATAACCTGTTGCCAGAATTCTCTGCTGTCCCTGCTTTAGATGAATGTTCATATTTTCTGGCCCGATTTCCCCCTGCAAGTGATTTGCCTGGTTTTGAAAGGTATGTCCTTATTTTTAGGATTGATTTACCCTTTCACACAATTTTCTGCCCCCCCCCCTCCCATCACACATGATGTTTGAAGCTGTTTAGTACACAGAAAACCACATTCCATGACCAATATACTAGCAGCACCAATAATTTAAACGAAGAGGAGACACACCTGACATCTCTGGTTTTCTGAAGCAAAGAAAAATGACCTTGTCATTTAGAATTGTGCAGTACAGTTGAATAACGCTTGTGGATTTTGCACTGCCTGTTTAATAATGTGCTTATATTTTTCCATCATTTTTGTCCCTCTCTGTTTTTGAACATGGGTTTCTGAGTAGTAATATACCACATTCCTACTGAAGCAGGAAGAGTTTTATGTTATTTGGTATTCACATTTTATGGTAACCAGATGCCCAAACTTTTTGCTAGATTTTCTTACTTTACAAGGTCCTTTATTCCTATTTTCACTTTTTGCATGTTCCAAGACGTGCCTGTTGCTATGCCATCTATAATAGTTTTAGAAATTGACCTTAAAACCATAAAAAACATAAAATGTTTGTGAGGAAGCTCAACTTAAAGGTACAATTTCATGGCAAAATGAATGACTCTGTAAATAAACAAATTGATGAAACTAATAAAAAGGCCTAGCAGCTACTGTCCACCACTACATCAAACATTAACTGCTTTCTAAGTGAAGTGTGAGATGGATATCAGGAAACTACTTAAAAAACATCCTAAGGAAAACACTTTATAACTTAATACATGGAGAAAGAAAAGCATTGCTTGAGCTAGGCAATGACAAATCCAAGATCATAATGAAGGCAGACAAAGGAGGAGGTATTTTCATGACTGATACAACTAGCTACAACCAAAATATAGAGAACATGCTGAAAGATAAAAGTCTTTATGAGTTATTTACCATGGATGACATAAAAAGTGTACATGATGTTTGGAACACTAATATCATCACATTTTAAGAAGAAAGACTTATTACTGAAAAGTATTTATAGAGCCTATGCCCTCGTTAACTAACTTTTTTTGGAATACCAAAGCCACACAAGAACAGAGAAGACCCACCCTATAGACCGGTGGTGGCAAGTGGAGGTTCCCTTACTGAATCCATGGCCATCTACCTTGACTACTTGCTGAAACCTTTAATAGAAAAGAATAAGTCATACATAAGAGACTCGATGGATTTTTTGAGGAAAATAAAAAACATTGTAGTGGAAGCTGACAGTATTTTATTAACTATCAATGTAGAATCCTTATACATGGTACTGCCTCACAATTGCTGTAGAAAAGCAGCTATGGAATCATTTAAGAGACATAATCAAGGCACGTAGGCACAGCTGCAAAAGTTAAGCAAGTTCGTTAATCTAGTACTGGACTTTAATTTCTTTACTTTCAATGGCAAACACTATAAACAAAAAATTGGTATAGCTATGGGGGCTGCCATGGCTTCCAGCATAGGTGACATAGCCCTGGGCAAGTAGGAAAAGGACTTTGTGTTAAACAACACAAACTACATGGAGAATATCACATGCTATTTGCATTTTATTGATGATATATTTATTGTGTGGGAAGGCGACACATTGCAGCGTAGAGATCTTATCATGTGCCTCAATCAAATTACCCCCTTTCTGAAATTTGCCTTTTCCTACAACTCTCCTTCAATCATTTTCTTAGGTATGCAGATTTCCAAGGACACCAACAACAACAGAATCATCACTGATCTGTTCAGAAAACCAATGAGAGTTAATTTACTACTCCACAGTAAAAGTCTGCATCCTGCAAAAACCCAGTACAATGTAATGAAGTCCAAGGGCTATACATTACGTAAAATAACCACAGAGATAAAACCCTTTCTGAGAAACCTGAACAGTTTAGAAAATGATTTCCTTGTGAGAGGCTATGAAAGTCAGATAACCCATTATAGAACTAAAAAGGATCGAAACACCTTCACTCAACCTCCCTATTAGGAGAATATTAAAAAAATTCCACTGAAAATAACAAATGCAAAAATAGTTGCATCTTGACATGCACTCTGGATTATCATGTTATCAAAAATGTTATTAAAGAAAACTGGGCCATAGTCACAGGAAACCCTTATCTAATTAACATCTTTGGTGAATCTTTTGTTTACTGGAAGGCCAGGAGCATTAGAAGTTTTGTTGAATTTAAACCTAAACTATATCAGAGAAACACTCAAAAATGTGAAGCTAATTGTACATTCTGTATATATATATATATATATATATATATATATATATATATTATACAGCAAGGTGATCATTTTTATTGCCCTTATTTAAAGAAAATCATTAAAACCAGTGCAGAGGGCGACTGTAACACTACAAAAGTAATTTACAGGGCATAGTGCAATGAATGTGATGCATTTTATGTGGGAAAGACTATAAATAAACTTAAGCATAGGATTTCATGTCATCTGCCAGAAATCCACTCTGGTTGTAAAAACAATGCACTAGCCAAACACCCTTCTCTGCATAGAAGACACACAGGTTTTAAGTTCCAGATACTGGATCACATAGACATGGGTGATCTTGAAGATGATATCCTGAATGTACTAGAAAAACGTGAACTCATATGGCAATTAAAGCTGAACTTTTTCAGAAAGCCTGGACTAAATTATTACTGTTTAGTTAAAAGTATGCTAGAACTTAGAAAATTACAGCATTATTTACAGGACTAATTTTATGTTATTTTTCCACTATCCTTATTTAAGTATTGATTTTAGTGTTATTTTACATGGAATGTTCACTAACTTTATAAGGACACTATTTTCTACTGTCCCACACTGGCCAGCACTAAGTTGATATACTTTTTCTGGCTTAACTTACTCATTAAATATGCATATAAGGCTGTAGTATTGTTTAAATGTTGGTTTATTGTTTTTAATATACATATTGGTTACTTTTAGTAAGATTTTTTTTGCAGATGTACATTTTTAGGATTCTTGTACACAGACCTGAAGAAGTGTAAAAGGAATAAAGCAAGCTTTTATAACAACAATTTATGGAAATAGATTATGTTTTGGACAATGTTTTTTTTAAATGGATGTCAAAATGTAATTGTTTTGATTGCCAAATGGTCTAATGTTTAAATATTTCCAACCATGTATTATAACATCTTTGATAAATTCACATACTTTGTTTAATAATAATCTGTTTAATAAGAAGTACCACATCATTTTTATTTTTTTTTATTTTATTTAAAGTGCATAAGATATAAATTATTAGGACATTTAGTAAGGACTGCAGTGCCAACTTGAATATCACACTGATAAGGATGGGAGCAGGGATATGTATTTGTTGACAGGTATACCATTACACTTTGTTTTAAAACTAAATAAACCACTCCCATACCTGATAACAGCTACATTTGTCAGAAAGTTTGGGATGAAACTGTCATTCTGTTTATTTTTGTTTTGTTTGGATCACTTGTCTGTGTGATTAACAAAGGATTTTCAACTGGAAACAGACCATCTACCCTGCTTGGATTACTTCTGAATAACTAACATAGTTAATAATTCTGTATAATATTAATAATATTTCAAAATGATTTTTTTATTTTTTGATTTAGGACATTTTAAGTTTGCTGCTTCTACTACCATGTTTTGATCTTTTCTGCTTTTTAATATATAGTGATTAAGGAGAGATAGGGCCGCCACGGTGGTGTAGCGGTTATCATTGCCACCTCACAGCAAGAGGTTCTCCGGTTCGATCCTCAGCTGGGGTGCCTTCTGTGCAGAGTCTGCATATCCTCCCTGTGGTTGCGTGGGTTTCCCCCGGGTGCTCCGTTTTCCTCCCACATCCCAAAGACATGCTGGAAGTGGATTGGACACTCTAAATTGGCCCTAGGTGTGAGTTTGTGAGTGTGTGTGCCTTCTGTGGAAGGCTGGGCACTGGGCTGGCAACTCGACATTGTAAAACTCCACTGCAAATTATGAGCGGACAGGTGATCCGGTGTGGCGACCCCTAACTGGGAAAAGCCAGAAGAAGGTATTTAAGTAGACATACAGGAATTGAAAAACTTCCATACAAAGTAGTTTCTTGCACTGTTTTGGAAATTAAATGTTCCTGAGCAGCACATACTTAACAGAATAATAAATAAGAACTGAATACTACTTGGCAATGGAAAGTACAAATTACTAGCTGTACATTAAGAATTGTACACCTGTTTTAGCTCATTGATATAGCCAGGCACACAACTTAAAACTAATTTATTCATTGTGTGCAATGGAATGTGTTATAATACAAATGTAAAACAGCATATTTCCTGGGATTGCGCAATGGCTTTTTTCCCAGAATCCCTGGTTAGCTTTTTTTTCAGTAGTGAAGTGACATATTGCCCAGAAACATGTACCATTTGGAGTTGGAGCCTTTGCTACTTACATGGAAATTTGCTTACAATTTCAAAAATCCTGGATATGCCCCTCTCAGTGTTGTACTCAAGTTAGCATAAATGAGGTCAAAATTCCAAGTCTTGTTTAAGATGCACAGTTCTCTTTTGCTAAGAGAAAGCCCACTGTTCAATTTGGTAGTGTCGTGATATATTCATTTAAAAGTGTTGCACCTTCCATTTTGGTATTAGATGGATTTTTCAATTATATAATCCAGAGACCATAAGCCAAAGAAGCATATTTCATTTAGATCAGCCAAAGAGTATTATAGGACAGTTGTACCAAAAGCACAATATTTCCTTTCACTAAAGTTTGTTTTCCTCCTCACAGAATGGTCTGCATATGTTGGCATATTAAAAAATATGACATCGCATAGAGGAATTGGGCTACACTTCAGGTCAGCTGAGTTTGATTAGTCTCAGGCTCTTGATGATGCAGCCATGAAAGAATGTCAATGTGCATCCTGGAGAAAGGGAGTGTGCATGCACAAGGGTATTTGCACTATGGCCAGATTTCACCAGCGGGGAATGGGAAAACCAAAAAGCAGTACCTTCTGTGGGTAAGTAGGGCATCCTGCTGATGTCAGCACCTTGAGGAAGAGAAGAGTGGTTCAGCCCTGACTCCAGCTGCACATTTTACCCTGAAGTTATTAGTGGGTGGACACAGGAAGTAGAACTTAAAAAGACAAAACAGTACAATGTACTCTAAGTGCTGCCTTAATGACTGTCTATTCTCAACACGGTGATGGGCAATGAATGGTCAAACTGGCTAGGATGGGGTTGAAAAATCAGCAGGCAATAGGGTTGCCAGCTGTCCATTTTTTGACCGGACTGTCTGGTTTTCTGTCAGATTGTCCGGTTACCAATTTCATTCAAAACCGGACTCCGGACACAACAAGTACAGCAATTTAACATAAGGAAAAATGAAAGAAAAATCATAATCCTTGCAGTGTCATGAGTTTAATTGACTGGATATTAGCAATAACCTATAATATAGGAAGATTATGAAGGCTTTCTGAGGTATGAGGGGAAGGAGGTGCTGTAAAGTTAGCATTTTGAAGGCAGGCACTTTGAGGAAGAGATTGAGGTGGGATAAGTCGAGGATGGGTCTCCAAGGACCATCTTTTCTTGGGACCAGAAATATCCTTGAGTAAAATCCCTTGGCGAATTGATCCTCTGGTACTAGTTCTGCAGAACCCTGAGACAGAAGTTGACTGAGGATAGGTGAGAGGAGTAGGAGCTGATTTTGAGGGGGTTGTGATATCCCCTGTAAGGGAGGGGTAGCCCACCAGGTCATAAAGTATCCATTCTCGATGATGGAAAGCACCCACTTGTCTGAGATGGTTTTCTGCCAGGAGAGTGGGGATGGGGGGTGGAGCTGGTTAAGGAAGGAGAGTCACAGTGGAGGAGCTTTCTCTGTGTCTGGCTGCCTCCGAAAGGAGGATGGAGTGGAGGTGGTAGAAGACCTCAGAGCAGATTGTTTTCTGGTATGTCTGCATCCCCTGGACTGAGCAGAGGGGTGAAGGGATTGTCACTTGACAAAGCTACATTTTTGAGGGTAATTTCTATGAAATTTGGGAAGAGGTGAGACTAGGAGATGTTTTAAGTTTTGTAAGTCTTTGCCTTTTTGCTCTAGAGACTTAAGTAGCTCTGCATAGGCATCTCCAAATAGGGCTTTGTTGTCCAAAGGTGCATCTAGCATTTTATCTTGAACATCCAAAGGTAAGGGCTGAAGTTTCAGCCATGAAAATCTCCTTAGCACAGAACCAGAAGCAGCTGACTTAGAGAAAGCTTCTACGGCATCATAGCTCCACTTGATGGAGTGTCTGGTTACTTGAGAGACCATGGACAGAAGGATAATTATTTGAGTCTTAACAGGAGATTCTGGAACCTCTGACAGAAGATTAAAGGCCTTGGTCAGGGAATCTAAGGCAAACTTTGCCATATGTGTCTGACAATTAACAGCCCTAATGGCCAAAGTGGAAGAAGTGTAAACTTTCTTCCCCAACCTGTCCCTAAATTTACCATCTTTATCTGTAGGGAAAAGGAAGAAGAAGAAAGTTGCCTAGAAGACTATCTGGTGACACTGCAATCACCACAGGATCTGCTGGGGGATTTTTGAAAAGGTACTGCTCCTGAAGGACACTTTAAAAAATCTGTCTGGCCTCTTAGAAGCAGGAGACTGTGACTCTGGGCTTTGTGAGGCAGCAGAGAAAGAATCCAGAAATGCAGGAAGAAAGGGGGGAATTGCAGATGGTGAGGGCTGTGCCATCTGCAAGAGTTCAACATATCTCTTTTTTGTCTCAGAAACATCTGATAGTTCCCATTTGAAATGTTATCTGAGTAGGGAAATGGTATCCCAAAGGAAATATCTTCTCCAGGGGAGTCAGGAGTAAGAGATTCTTCTTCTTCTGGGGTAACAAAGTCTTTGGGCAAATCCAACTGAGAGCAATAAGTTAAGCAGTCATCTGAAGAGGAAGACTCTTCCTCAGAGAGTTCCTGAACGGCAATAGGTAGGCCTGCCTGAGAGATCTGGGTCTGAAGAGCCTGAAAAACCTTAAACAGAGTTTGGGAAAAGGTCTCCCAGGGAGGAGTAGGGTCTTTTGTAGTGTGCTTCTGCTTCTGTTTCCCTTTTAAAGGAGAAGAGGGAGCAGAAGTGGGCCTAGGAGCCGATGTTATAGTGGTTTCCAAGACTGTAGTAGAAGCAAGGCCCTCTGAAACAATAAGCCATGGTTCCCCCTCACCATAAGGATGTGATGGTTGAAAAACCTCAGCGGACGTACTCTGGGTATTTGCAGAGCCAGTTTCTGATTCAGTTCCTGGTTCCTGTGCAATACCCGGCATCCAGAGCGATCCTGGGCTGATATCCGCCTCGAGGATAACACCAGGTGGCTGAGGCGCAGCCAAGGCGTCAGGCCAAATTTTCTTGGCCTTTTTCCTAAGCAACTTGTCGGAAGGGGGCGCTTCACTTTCCATTCTGAATGCCAAACGCCAAAGTCGCTGGTTTTCTAAATACAGTTTTAAAGCTGCTAGATGGCTTCTAAGGGGTTTCGGAACAAAGGATTGATAGATCTTACAGGCCTTGTAATTGTGAGCCTCCCTAGATGAAATAAACACTGCTCGTATGTGCCCTTATAAGGGATTTGCCTACCACAAGCACACTTTCCCTTAGCAGAAGACATGTACGTCTGACAAAAAGCAAATAAGCAAAAAAAAAATCCCACAAGGGTACTTATCTCTGAGTGGACACCTGAGAACGATCATTGAAAGCGGATGGACAATGTCAAGCAAACGCCATAATTCTGAACTGGTGGACAGACGTCTAATTCTCACTGTGGCAGAAAAATTCTGAGTTGGGTACGTGCAGACGTCACAGTTATAGTTGACGTCAGTTTATGGCCCTGCATTCTACGTCGCACGTACCACTGGATGAAAGATTTTGGTATACTGGCCAGATGTCCGGTGCTGCAGACAGCAACTCCCTAAGATTATGAATACTGGAACACGAGAATAGGACATCTTCTGGATCATCTGTTCATTTTGATGTTATACTATGCATCCTGAAGATCTATCACGCACCTCCAGTTGTCCTTGTACAAAAAAGGCAGAATGGATTGAACAGTGACCATCCAGAACTTTGTATGCTGAACCGATTGATTTAGTTTTCCGAGATTCAAGACTAGTCTCCAGTCCCCTGTATTTTTTTGGGATTAAAATGAATCTTGAATACGTTCCAGACTCTCTTTCGTCTGGGGGAACCTCTTGGATGACTTTTTTCTAGCAACTTGTTTATTTCTAATGTGGCTGCTACCCTTTGGTAGGGTGGAACACTTGGGATTTTCTTTGAAACTGACAGGGGAATGGGAAAGTGGTACAATATAACCTGTGGATATTATCCTCTGCACCCATGGACCTTTTGTGATTTCTAACCAGGCTCTCTAGTGCAGGGATAGATGATCCCTGACTGCCTCCAGAGGTGAACAATTGGACCTCCTTTCAGGAGTGCGGATCTGTTAGAGAAGGACTCTCTAGAACCCTGATTATGTGGACCACTTCTGCCATGGGGACAGTGTCTACCATTTGAATTCCCCACTCTGCCCCTGGGGGAACTCTCTCCATGTGGATCTTGAAAGGGAACCTGGGATTTTTTGAACCACATTTTTCTTTCAACTCACTGATTTCTAGAAAAGGACCATTGAGGAGTTGAAAAATGTACGTCCACAGCAGACAGGGTTTTTCCTTCCTGTTCACACCTAGAGGGGTAGAAGAATGAAAGGATCACTGAGCAACTGCTATACAGCATAATCGTGCTGAAAAAAGGAACTTGGAATACTCCATTGTTCATTTAAAAAAAATCCCCATTAGTAGGAATTTTGCTTTATTATTGTGACTGGAACAATTGGCAGCCTACATTAGTGCTGAATAAGGTTACCATTGTCAGGTGAGCATACACCTTGCTGAACCAAACACTGTGTCTGGCAACCTGTCTATTGAACTTCATGAGGCCACTTGTGACTACAGCGTACTGCTTGGGTGGTGTGTATGTTGCGCTAGAGGCTTCAAACTCTGTGTACATAAGGGCTTTGTAACGCTAGAGCCTTCAAACTCTGTGTCCATAAGGACTTTGTAAAGACTAAGTTTACAGCACTTTTTTCCCACTGTAGACTCCTCATCACCAATACTGTTATTTCCATCATTCTTGAAAAGTATCGGTATTTGGAATGTCAACTTAGTATTTTTCTTGATGGGATTTTGTAATTTAGGTTAGAATACTTACCGACTTGTATTTACTCATTTTTTGTAAACATACCAGTTTGTCACTGTTCTGTGCTTCTTGTTAAACTTTTCTTGTTTAAAGATTCAATAAAAAGTAACAGAACTGCAGTGAGAGGAGATTGCTTCAACGTTACTTGTTTATTTGTAGAAGCAGAGGACTCTCTGCATCAGCGTTACTTGTTTAATTGTAGAAGCGGAGCAGAGTCCTCAAAACACAAAGCTTTAGAAGATGTCTTACTGACTGTGCCTGTAAAGGCTGGTATCTCCTGCAGGCACTTACATTATACAAAAAAACACCAAATCAAAGATAGAGTACTCAAATGTGGGTGTACAAGTATAGTTGTTCTGTATTTGTTAGTACAGTAAAGTATCAGGAAGGATGGAGAACTGGGTCATTAACTGTAGAGGACCTGGAGAGTACAGTCAGTAGTATGTGATGTGTTGTTTCAAACATTACTTCCATTCCCCACAAAGTGTGCAATCTCAGAAAGGGATTCGGGGGTGCTCCTGCTCACACTGTACAAACTCCAGTATCCTGTTTCAAAAAGGAAACAGACTATTGGAGTTTGTAAATTGGCTGATTTACTATGCTTTTTTACAGAAAAGCATAGTAAACCAGCCGAAACCACGCAGCAGGAACAGAAAAAGAGGGCATTCCCCACCAGGTGATGTCGTCATGATGTCACAAAATTGGTGGAATTTGGGCGGGAGAGGGGGTGGGATGGGCAGGGTTACTGGTGATGTGAGGGGTGTGGCCTTACTCCGGTTTTAGCTATGACGAAAGGTGGAAACCCTAGCAGGCAATGGAGACAAATCCATAAATTCATAGATTGTTACTAAGCTACCGACCATGGTGGCCTTTTTAAGCCTAGCCAAGTTTTTCCAAAAGAATAATGATGTCCTGGTGACCTTTGCCTAACATACAAGGCCATGTCAAACCCAGATTTGATGAATATGCTTCACCTCAAAAAATCTAGATCCGTCAGAGCCACAAGGGCGGGAGACTTAAACCTCGACACGGCTATTAATAGGACATGCTGGAGGGATAGATTCATCACCCAAAGACTCCCTATGCTGTGGAATAAAATCCCGGTATATGTGAGGCAGAGCACCTCGCTGGCCTTGTTCAAGAGAAATCTTGACCAATGGATGGGAGATCGCAGATATACCCCAGGGATTACCTCAGTGTCACTGCTCAACAGAGGCACAGCAAAATAATGGGTATAGTTCCCCATACTAAAGGGGTGGCGTAAGCCACAAAACTATGGGCTAGGCTTGTAAATGCCCTCGGGCAGATAGCCTAGTATGAACCTATGAACCTATGAACCTATGTCCTATATCCAAATAGGACACTGAGTGCCAGGCATTTATAAGCTACTCTGTCTATAAGGAACATGGGTGACAGGCCCTGTGTGAATTTCCTATTCTCTATCCACTGGTCTGTGATGTACTTAAACTGGGTAGTAGACGAACTCAGCTTCACAAGGATGGGAAGCCTGTTCCATAGGAGGGGGGAGTCTCTGGGACATATATCTGTCTTTCCAGCATGTTTTTTAAAGTCACACACAAAGTTCAGGTCCCTAGACCTTGTGTTTCTGGTACTCTTTGACTTACAAATATGCAGGAGATCCATAAGTGTGGGGTATGCATATGCCTTTTAAGCCAGGTATAGATCATCTTTCAACAATCTATAGGAAACTGAGTAGAGGGAAAGGGCTTTAAGGGACTCTGCATAAGGCAAGTTTGCTACAGCTTGTATTCTTTTTGTAAGAAACCTCAGACATCACTCTAGTTGTTGAATATGTCTGCTCAGGTACATACCGATGGAAGCATTGTACTCTATGACTGGTCTGATAAGGGTGGAGTAATGACCTCTTTGGACCTAGATCCCATGTTCTTATTTACAAGTTGTAGAACATAAAAGGATTATCTCACCACTGTGGCCACATGGTAGTCAAAAGCAAAGCTTCTGTCTATGTGCATACTCAAGACAATTGTGTGTGGTATTTCTATCCTAGTCAGCTTCCTTACAGCACACCCTGTTGGGGCTGAATAAAATCTCACAGTACTTTTTTAAGGGAATTGTCCCCATTACTGTTACATCATTATACTTATCACATTTAGAAGTTTGCTAATGTAGTCTATCACCAGTGTAAACATCAGTGGGCTCAGAGCTGAAACCTGATGTACACCCACTCCCACTGGGAACCCTTCTGTGAGACTGAAGACTGTTTACACTTGGAAACCCTTCTGTGAGACCGAAGACTGTTTACTCAACTATATGTCTCACTGCAAACATCAGGTCAGTTGTGCTGCATCCTGATCTGAATTCAAACTACTTATCTCCCATCTTGACTTCTACTACTCTGTATATCCATTTATCATTCACCCTGTCCAGAACTTTTATTCAATCTGACAAGCATTTGATACCTCTATACTGTCCACAGTTGTGGATGTCCCCTGTATTCTTGTACACTAGCACAAGCATGCTTATTCTCCAGTCATGTTATATGCCTTTCTCTTCACACTGTTATGAGTACCCTTAGGAGCCATTTTTCCTCTATCTCACCCAGCATCTTTATCATATGTGCTGTGACCTCATCTGAGCCTGCTACTTTCCATGACTTCATTATCTTTAGTGCTGTTCTTACTTCTTCTAAGGTGGGCTCTTCTTCTTCTCTCATGGTAGGCTGTGTCTGGGACAGTACAACTTCTGTGGGGATTTCTTCATTTAGAAGCTACTGGAAATACTCCTTCCATCTGTCTTTGATGTCCTGTGGACTGGTGAGTAGGTTGTTGCTGGCATCCTTTATGAAGGGTGTCTGACTGTTCTCTTTATTTTTCTATCTTTTCCTTGCAACCTGATATAGTTTCTTTTGCCACCTACTGAGTCACTTTCCAGGAGATGGTAGAGTGCATCTGATGCTCTATTCTTTGCTATTGCAATTGCTTTCTTAGCTTCTTTGTTAGCCAACCACTATTAGTTCCTAGCCTGGTCAGTCATTTCTATCTCCCACTTTTTCCTGCACTCCTTCTTTCTTTTGATGACTTCCTGGGCTTCTGCATTCCACCTCCAGCTTTCCTTGTGTTCCTTATTTTCATATCTGGGGCTCAGCCATGTATGTGTTCTGTAGTCCTCATACACGCTGTTTTGAGGCACTGCCATTCTTCTTCAACTCCACCTATTTCCTCTTCTTCCTGGGGTGCTGGAGCATTTGTAATTCCTTTAACTGTTGTGCTTTCTCTCCAGTCAACTCCCAGGTCTTCAGCCTGGTCTCTGTTCACATTAGAGCCTTTTCTGACCACTGCTTGTAGCTTATTGTGGCAACCAGTGGTTTATGCTGTTGGCCAACTGTTGCACTGAGAATGACTTTGAAATCACTGATTCCACCCAGGCGCCCTTTTCTTACTGTGATAAAGTCGACCTGAGTTGCATGTTGGCCACTCTTGTGTGTGATCTAATGACTGTCTCTCTTTCTGAACCATATGTTGGCTACAATCAAGCCATTTACCAGACAGAAGTCTAGAATGGCCTCTCCTTTATTCCTGTTGCCCCCACCCATGTGGACCCAAGCAGTCCTCATATCCTGATCTATCTGTCCCAATATGTGCATTCAAGTCACCCATTATTAACACCAATTCATGTTTGTCCTGCTTTATCTAGTAGGGCCTGCAACTGCTGTATAAATGCACTCTTTTCCTCACTATAACAACCTTGCTGTGGGGGGCATAGGCTGAGATTATGAATACTGCTCAGTCATTAAACACTGGAGTCTAATTGCCATGAGTCTGTCACTAATTCTGGTGACATCTCTTACTGCCTTCTGAAGCCTCTCTCTCAACATAATTCTGACACAATTTCTAGCCTGTCCTCATCCTCCTAAGTAGTAGACTCTGAATCCTAAGCCAAATGGCTTTGCTGCACTGCCCTTCCATCTTGGATCTTGGAAATGTAGGATTACAACTTCCTCCATACCATCATGTCATCCACTTCTAAGCTCTAGTCTGTCAGTGAATTTATTAATTCTTAGTTCATGTTTGGCAGGTTGATTGATTTTATATCCAGCTTTCTCTCAGCAGAGCTATCCCAAGTAACCCAAGCTGGACAACTGGACAATGGCCAGCCAGTAGCTTATTATCCCAGGGCTGCTGCACTGGCCAGTTGGGTCAAATACACCCCTCCCACCATTAGTCTGAGTCCCTGGCATAGGTCAGAGTAGGCAGGTTTAAAATGGTAACTATCTATGAATTTGTTGAAATTCATCAACATGACCGAATCACCTAGTGCTATATTTTACACCATTGGCTAGCGCTTCCACAGCATGCAGTCTGTGATCCATGTTCTTGTATGTGGAGGATGCTGCACACCACAGTAGATGCCTCAAGAGGTTGGTCTATGCAACTCTTCTCCCTATAGAGCACCATGTAGAGTCTGCAATGCTGACCACAGCTGCATTCATTAGTGAGTTTGAGATGAAAACACTCACCATGTTTTTCAGAGGTGGGAGGAAGCCATGAGACAAAATGAGAACATGCAAACTCCAAACAGGATTTGGTTGGAGGTCAGGATCAAACCTTGTACCTTCTACCTTGTGCATGGAAGGTGAAGACCTTAACCATTATGCCAACTGTTTTTCCAAATTATAATATATATCAATATCTATTTATATAGCTAGATAGATATAGATAAATAGATGATGTGTGTGTGTGTGTGTGTGTGTGTGTGTGTGTGTGTGTGTGTGTGTGTGTGTGTGTGTGTGTGTGTGTGTGTGTGTGTGTGTGTGTGTGTGTGTGTGTGTGTGTGTGTTTTCTGATCAACCTGTTGCAGCAATATCTGGAGAAGCTGTTTATTTATTTTATTTTATTTGTATTTATTTGGCATTTGCTTGCCAGAAAAGTTTGACTGGGAAAATATCCCATTTTCAGTGGTGGACCGGGGAGAAATGTTCCACACTGACATAATATAGTTATTGAAAAATAAAGTTATTACAAAACCTAATACTGAAACACAACATATTAACTAAGTAAAAAAATTCAACTTCACTTCATACAAAATGAACTTATACATACAGAGTACAAATATTTGGACAGATATAACAAGCTGCAAATGAGTATTGTCTGTAGTTAAAGAATTCACTAGGTGCAGTTCATAGAGAAGACATTAAACACACTGAGTGCACTCTTTGGAACAGAGATGAGTTGATAATATAACCTAGGCAAAATTAAACTTTTCCCTTATCTGCAAAATAAAATGACTATTTGGAAAAAAGAAATTGGAAAGAAGTATGCTGGGGGTGGAAGGTCGACCAGGCTAGTCTAACTGGATACATGTCCATTTTCGGTAGAGGCCCGGGTAGATAAGCTCAAAGACATAAACAATCAAATACAAATACAACAACAAATAGCATAAAAAAACAGCAACAACAGTCACATATGCAGTACAATATACAGGTTAGCACAGGATGTTCAGTGAGGGCAAGTATCATAACAGTGCAAATTACAGGTATAAAAACTTCATACAGGTAGAGTCCATAGTAGAAAAAAGAAGTTAATTGTATAGTGATATTAATAAAGGAGTTACTTAAAAATAAGTATCCACAGAGGATAGAAATAATGTATTATAGAGAGAGATTAAAAATATATAGTTAGTAGGAGGATATAGCAGTGGGTGAGAAGAAATGGATAGGCAAAGCCAAGTTTGAAGAGAGAGATGACTAGTCAGGTTTGGTACAGGGGCATAGCCAGTGTGTTCTGAGGAAAAGTTTAAGTCTGTTTTTGAAGAGTGATATAGAGGTGAGTGAGGAGAGGTCACTGAGGAGAAGATTCCAGGATTTTCCAACAGCATTAGAGAAGAGAGAATCCCCAGCCCTGTTGTTAGGATTAGAGGTGCATACAAGAAGTTTGTGTGATGACCGTAAGGACTTCAGATTTTTATAGGGGCTGATGAGGGTAGATACAATTGGAGTATTGGAAGGTTTATAGAGAGTGCTATGGGCAATGGTTAGTTTGTGAAATTTAATCAGGTTTTGTAGTTCTAGCCATCCTAGCTGCTTTATATTAATACAATGGTGGGTTCTATATGGGTTGCCTGTAGAAAATCTGGCAATGTTATTGTAGGACATTTCCAATTTGCTGAGGTTATTCTTGGATAGATTAGTAAAAATGGGTGAGGCATAGAGGAGTGTAGAGATTAGATGAGTGTGAACTATAGTAGTTTTGGCTGTAGGAGAAATGAAGGGTTTACTCCTATAGAGAGTGCCAAGTTTTTTGTTGAAAGTCTTTATAGAATTGTTGATATGGATGTCGAAGTTCAGATTGTTGTCGATTGTGATACCAAGTAGTTTGGTGGTAGGGTATGGTGATATTATAGTACCATTGGAGGAGTTTGTTTTTTTGGGGGGGTTCAAAAGAAGACAATGCTGTGTGAACCATTGTTCAACTGTGTTAAATACCTTCTGGGTAAGAGAGTGAAGGTCATGGGTGGATGTAGCTGAGCATATCAGTGTGGAGTCGTCAACATATTGTATGCATGTGGCTTGGGGGATGGCTAGATGAAGGTCATTAATAAATATGGAGAAGAGGAGAGGTCCTAGTATGGACCCCTGAGGGACACCTAGGGTAATGGGTAGGTGGGTGAACAGAGTGTTATGCCATAATACTGCCTGCTGTCATTTGTTAAGGTAGGACTGGAACCATTTTATGGAAAGTGGGTCTAATGACAGAGATTTTAGTATGTTTATGAGAATCTGGTGATTTACCATGTCAAATGCTTTAGACAGGTTGATAAATAGAGCAGAAGAAAGATTATTAAGATTGCGGTTACTGTTAATGCAATCAGTAAAGGAAAGGAGGGCAGTGGTAGTGCTGTGTGAGGGTCTGAAACCATGTTGACAGTTGGAAAGTAAGTTATTTTCAATTAAGTGGTCTAGTAATTGCATATGGATGCATTTCTCCATGATCTTATCTAAAGGAGAAAGTAGGGTAATGGAGCTGTAGTTTGAGAGCTCAGTGGAGTGTCCACCTTTATGCAGGGGGATAATATGGGAGACTTTCCATGAGGTAGGGATGTGACCTTCACTAATAGTTCTATTGATCAGTATGGAAATGGTTTAGGCAATCACCTTGGCTGATAACTGTAGATACTCAGAAGGAAGTTGGTCTGCTGAGGGAGAGCATGGTTTCAGTTTATTTAAAAGGGTTTGAATGAATGCGGTTGAGACAGGTTTGAAATGAAAAGGATGGGGTGGGGTTGAGGTATAGGAAGGTAGAGTGAAGGTATTAGGTGATAGTTGACTAGCTAGTGCTTGGATTGCGTCTATAAAGAAGGCATTAGCTGTATCAATGGGATTTTCCTGATCTGTATTTTGAGGGTTTGGTGTAGTGGATTGACCTGGGTGGAGTAACTGGTTGATGCTTGCCCAGATTTTTTATGGGTTGTTGTGATTAGGTTGTTGAAAATGTAGGTAGTATTTTCGTTTATCAGAAAGTATAGCTTTCGTAGTGTCATTTCTTAGCTGTCTAAAGGTTTGTTGGTCTACAGGGTTTTTAGTTATTCTCCATTTGGCCCAATATTTATTTCTATGATTAATTTTGTGTTTGGTTTCATTAGAAAGCCATGGGACAGAATTGGTTTTAATTCTGATAGATCTGGTTGGAGCATGGTGGTTAAGAATGGCAAGGAAGGTAGAATTAAAGTAATTAACGGCTTCATCTAAAGGGAGGTGTCTTAAGGAAGCCCACTTCAGCCTAGTGTAGTGCGGAAGTAGAGCCTAGTCTTATTTAAGTAATCTTTTAGTAGTTTGAAGCTGGAGAGGTGAGAGGTAGATCTAATTTATGGAGGGATCGAATTCCATTTCTTAGCAACAGAGAATAAGCATAGACTTTAACCCCAGGTGGTCTGTGGGTTTTTTATGTGCTGAATTAGAAGTTGTTAATCATTAGATCAAAGTAGTCTATTAGACTGGAGGAATGGAGAATAGGAGTAAAATGTAGGGTGGTCATTGTCTTTGCGAACAGTGTTGCATGTGGAGATAAACTGTATGTAATCTATGTGGTGAGGCAGTTTGAACCAATACATTGGCTTAAGGGCAATGTAATGGTGGATGTGGTTTTGTTTGTTTGTTTGTGGCAAATTTTGCAACCTTATTATAGGAAGCCTCTAGCTTATTTTTAACTGTAGCCTGAAGGTTGGTTAGGATGAATGAACCATATAAGAGAAATGGAAAAAGGTAGGCCATGGCAAGAGAGGTTTTGGTGGGGTTGCTAAGGAGTATTTTATGGCTGTATAGCATTCCTAATTTTTGATGATTTATTTATGTCATATCGAATATGCAGTTTAAATTTAAGGTTATCACCTGTAATCACTCCAAGAAGTTTTATATGGGAGACTACTTCAGTTTCAATTTTGTTTAATGAAATTACTTTGAATTTCATTTGTCAGGCATGTGTGATTTGGGGAAAATAGCAGTAACTTTGTTTTTTTATTTTTATGTTTGAATAGTAGCTGGGTATTATAGAGCCATTTTTCAAACTTAAGAAAAAAACTGTTGTGTAATATGGAGGAGATGAGGTAGCTTATTAGATGCACATATAAGCCAGGAATCATTAGAATATTACTTAGAGGCTGGACCTGCAGAGGTATAGAGATCATTGATAAAGATATTAAAGAGCAGGGAGTCATGTTGCAAGAATTTTTCATAGAGGTGATAATATTGCAATGGGCCAGAAGTTAGAGATGTCAGCAAGATGCCACCTTTTTGAAGATGGACGATATAGGCTGGGATGCACCATCTTCTTTTTATAATAATACAAACTGCTTAAAACTTCTACATATT
The DNA here is from genome assembly GCF_019279795.1 of Protopterus annectens. Lineage (NCBI taxonomy): Eukaryota > Metazoa > Chordata > Ceratodontiformes > Protopteridae > Protopterus > Protopterus annectens. Next base: position 1,961,277,714 of record NC_056728.1, read on the forward strand.
TATAGGTAAGCTTATACATAAGAACATGCAACCCAATCGCCAAATGCAAAAAGTGGCCACAACTGTCCCACTGATCAGATTAGTGCTGTAATGCTATTGGACAAAATTGTTAAGCATCCTGTCGTATTCATCAATAGCTGTAGTTGTCTTTGGTGACAAGGCATAAAGCATAATAAATCCAGTGCATACATGCTGCTGATGCAGATATTCATGGTGCAAGGCAATAATTCTCTTATGATCTTGTACATTAATTTATGAATTCAGATTAAAACACATACTTACATATTGCAATAGGCAATAAAGTCAATTATATTCATTTGAAAACATCTGATAAAATATAGGAATTCTATTACTTTTAGCAAACAAAGTAACAGACAGTAGCATCTTAGCCTTGGTTTTCTTCTATCCAATAAAAATATCAACAAAGCTTCTCAAATGTTGGCACTCTGCAAGAATGGGTTTGTCTACTGTATACATATTCATATTTCCATGTAACTAAAACAATGTAAATATCTGTTGGTACAACTGCTGCAACCATAGCAACTCTCTTTAAGAGTTATGTTAGAGAAAAGTACATTCTTTTAAAGGGCAGCCTCTAGTAAACTATGCAAGGTGTCAATAAAACCATTAGATAGTCACTATATCACCTCGTGTAAGTTTGCTGCTTCTACTCCTTAGTCTTCTGAGATGACTTCATCCAAAAAGTTAGTGTCCATAGTTATAAACAAACATTCTTCCATTTGTAAAGTTTGAATGCATTCATACAGTTATAAATTGATTAGACTTAATAGATTGTCAAATTCTCTCTCTCTGACAGATAACCTACATCATTAAACCTATTTGGTGTTATGTAACTAACCACTGACCCCACCAAGCTTAATGAAGTACAAATAAATATAGTTTAAATGACTGGATATTAGCAATAACCTATAATATAAATTTAGCAGGTCTCCTTCCAGATACTGGGTCTATATTACAGCATCGAACGAGCTGTTAATCGAACACCCTTTTTTCGACACATATTAAGCAAAATACAAAAACCCTGAACGACCACACAAGCAAATTTTTTCCCCAGGGGAAAAAATCACTTAGCCATCATCAGGGATTTGCCCTTTCCTCCACTGTAGTGCAATCTCGGAGTTGGTATATTTAGGTAAGGGGGGGTGTGGAGGGCATGGTTTGAATTTTTTTTTTGTATTAGTCAAGCGATTTTTTTACTCTGGGAAAAAAATTAGCTTTTGTGGCTGTTCGGGGTTTTTGTATTTTGCTTAATATATGTTGATAAAAGGGCTTAGGTAAACAGCCCATTCAATGCCATAATATAGACGGCAGATACTATAAGTGCTCATAATTCCACTTGCCTAATATAGAAACAAACAAGCAAAGCTCAGCTAAAAAGCTAGACATAAATAGCTTCACTACGAGAAATATTTCCAAGAATCTGCATTTAGCAATCTACTATCCATTCCAAATTCAGTGGGAATCCACTTAAGAAACTTTAGATGAGGCAGTACAATTTTTTAATAATATTCATCGGCATATTTGACTCTAAAGCACCACTATGCAAAAAGAAAAGTAAGTATAAACAGTATCCATGGTTGAAGTTACTTACAAAACAGATGATCTCATTTAAAGACAACTGGAATAATGGAAATTGGCTCCATGCATGCTAAACCTACAAAACTATAATGGTCAAACTGAACGATTCAGAAACATAAATCTGGTTACCTGAATTAACTTGCATTTTAACAAGTGATTTACAAAAGCAGCACAAACATTTTCTGGAAACCTATAAAAAATAACCACAACTGGAAAACAACAGCCAGATAACTCAATGACACAAGAGACAAATCTAAGTCTTGCTTTTAACAAACATTTGGCATGGCAAATGTTTGAGGTGTGATGAGGGAGAAAGAGATAATTGGGAACATATGCTTTGGGAATGTAATAAGTTGGCAGACTTTAAAATTCCCTACAGAGTACTCTGTCAGAAATATTGGGTGAGCAAATGTGTGTAACTAAGGAAATGATTTTTTGAGCTGGGATACAGGAACTAAATTGTATAGACATAGTAAGGACTTGTTAAGTTTAATTCTGATGGCTGCAAAAAAGCAATTATTGTAAAATGAAAATCAAAGTCTATACCAATCATATTTGAAGTAAATAATATTGTAACAGAGGTAAAAGAACAACTGGAAGTTGGATCTCTAGAAAAGGGTAGGAGCAAATTACGTAGATAAAAATGGAAATTGTGGGAGCAACACATACAGAAAAATGTTTTGGAGGAGGAATGAGGTTTAATGAAAGGCGGGGATTGACCAAGTTATTGTTGAATTGTCTGTATTGCACGGGATATATATGACGTATAATATCTGTTACTGTGAGCATGTTAATATGGTCTATCTTTTATATAAATGTATTTTTGTCTGTGTCACAAAAAGGTGTTTAAAAAACATAAAGTATTTATAAGCAATTTAAAACAATACCTTTTTCCATAAATGGAAATACCCTCACATAAAGTAAAACCCTGACAACCTTTCTTCTTCCTAAACTAACAACAGCAAAATTACAAGTGCATACAGATCTACTTCTTGGCAGTTAATGCTAATATGCAATTTGTCACTTACCTTCCTTCATTTTCACCCCCACCTTTATTTTCTTCTACCCCCCCCCTTTCTGGCTATTACTTATATGCAATCTATCACCTACCTTCCTCCACTCTCACCCCCCACATTTAATGCCCTACTACCCCTCCCCTTCTTATACTATGGACCACTCTGACTCCAGGTCTGTCCTATGGCATTGTACAGTAAAGTCAGTATCCCAGAATAATTATTGAATCTAATCTACATATTTGCAATTATAAAATGTATTAGCATTAGTATTTTACTTTTGCACTTAACATTCAAATCAACACTTAAGTAACATTGTGATATCATAAGCCACGTTCTACAAAATATGAGTATATTACTTCTATACAGTTGTATTCTGTATTCTATGTTACTCTGTCTCTGAGACTTTTCTCTCCAGTACTCCTCTGAAAAGAATCTTTCAGCTCAGCTGGACTTTTCCAGTAAACAAATATAAACAAACAAACAAATATATGCACACATAAACAAACAAACAAGGAAGCAAGCAAGCAACAAAAGGAGCCCACTGTTATTTATGTAATTTTGAATACTTCTCAAATACAGTATAGCCTCACTCAGTCATTCATCCCCAGGTATAGTGGTTCTCACAGGAAGATCCTATGCATCCTTTTGAATTTTTGGAATATCTTGAACATGTAGATAGTAACATTTTATATGAAAAATATACACAGTGTAACAGTTATTTCTCTTTCAAAACTGCTCATAATCTGTCATTTCTGAAGGTCTCCTGATAATCTGTTTGTAATTTTCTGAGTCACTGCTATATGTGAAAATACATATGGCAGTCTCACAGTTATACTATTTAACATGGATTGTTGACAAGAGTTAATTTTAAGACTTTTGACAAAGTACTTGGTAGAAAAGTTTCTGTGCCTTTTTAATGCAGTGGTAGTAAAAGGTTTGCTTTTGCAGCCAATGCCTGATGAGCAACTTGCGTTCTTCCGTAATACACATAATGCCCCTTATCGTTATGTATTATATATCATATTATTTATGTTATATAGCATATGTTTTACCATTTATCAGAAGTGCAAGACCCATAGCTGTGAATCCACAAACATTAAAAATAAATGTCCCAAAAATATAACAATGTCAAAACTCACTACAGTACAATCTCCAGGTCACTGACAGACATGGATATATGTAACAATGTCAACACTCTCTGCAGTACAACCCCCAGAGCTCATTGACAGACACTGGAGTGTGTAACAATGTCAAAGCTCTCTGCAGTAGAACCCACCAGCTCATTGACAGACAACAGAGTCTGTAACAATGTCAAAACTCACTGAAGTACAACCCCCTCAGCTCATTGACAGACATGGGTGTATGTAACAATGAAAACTCACTGCAGTACAACCACCAACTCTTTGACAGATATGGGTGTGTGTAACAATGTCAAAACTCACTGAGTACAACCCCCCCAGCTCATTGACAGACATAGGTGTATGTAACAACAAAAACACACTGCAGTACAACCCGCAACTCATTGAGAGACATGGGTGTGTATAACAATGTCAAAACACACTGCAGTACAACCCGCAGCTCATTGAGAGACACGGGTGTGTATAACAATGTCAAAACACACTGCAGTACAACCCCCAGCTCATTGAGAGACATGGGACTATGTACACTCCACTCTTCTGCTATGCATGTAAGCTAAGTTCAAGATCTCCACATCCAATGAGAAACCAAATCCTGCTATACAGGAGAATGAGGATAACCATGGAACTTATTTTCATACTGTTTATTCAAAAAAAAAAAAAAAAAAAAAAGAACAGATAAGCTGAGACTTCATCATATCCATATATAAATTACCTACAACTCCGTTTTACATACAATATGTATCCCATGACCAACACATCATTTAAAATTGCTTACATTTAGACCACATATGTTAAGATAACATCCTTTGACTAGACAGAGCAAAAAGAAAAGGAGGTGGTGTTGCAATCCTGTACAGAGATAACCTCACACTTACTCCGATACCCCCCCCCCCACAATTCCCCTGCTGAACTCCTTCTGGCCAACTACAGAATAAACCCCAACAACTCTCTATACATAGCTGCCCTCTACATCCCACCCGGTGACAACCTGACTGTACTTGAAAATTTACTTTCCACACTCACCTCAGACCTCCACAATGAGACTATTATAATGGGAGATGTCAATATCAACTGATCCATACTCACAACCATATCCCCCACTACCTCCATAAACCTAAATAATTTCTCCCAATCAGTCACAACTCCAACCTACACCACCAAATCCGCCACCCACTTTCCATACTTGATTGGATCCTTGTATCACATCCTCACAAATATCACTTCCCCAAAACTCTTCCTGATACCCTTAGCGACCACTCTCCTACAAAAGTCCTCCAATTTACCCAACACACACTCAAACCCCACATATTTAAAACCTGCCATAAGGTAAAAAACTTTGACCCAAATGAACTCAACTATCAGCTCTCCCTTATTGACTGGACCTTTCTGAAACATTTACCTCTTGAGGAAGCAGTAATGGGATTTAACAACACATTCCTCAGCATTTTAAACTCCCTGGCACCCTTACATAAGATCAGGATTAAATCCACGGTGTCTCCCTGGCTTACTCCCTCCACTCTTTCACTAATGGCACAGAGAGACACTCAATGGAAACTCTGGATCAAAACCAAACTGCCCATTCACCTACAACAATACAGACAACTTCGTAACCAGGCTAAGAAATCAAACAAAGATGACAAAATAAATTACTATACTAACCCCCCTAAATCACACCTTTACAACCCCAAATCATTCTGGCATACTACAAACAATATCCTACATCCAGGAAACCCATCCACCCCCTCCACCCAAACCCCACACTTACTCCTCTCCGAACTGCTACTAACTTCAACTCTTACTTCATAGAGTCCATTAGCAAACTTATGAACCACTCCAACACCAATACCACCCGACCTGCCTCCCCCCAATCACCCTAACCCCTCACCAACTTTCAACCTACAAACAGTATCTACCTCTTACATAAAATCACTGCTCCTTAAGCTCAAACCTTGCTATCCCTCCATAGATGGTCCCCCTCCACTTTTTCTAAAAACTAGCTGCTAACGCCATAGCCCTACCCATCACTATCCTCATAAACAGATCTATTACTGAAGCTACAGTCCCAGCCATCTGGAAAAAGTTTTACACTATACCTATCCACAAGGGAGGTAACTCCACTGAACTAATTAATACAGACCTATCACAATACTATCTCCCCTATCCAATATCTGGAGAAATGTGTACACAAACAAATTCTCCAGAACCTCACCCAAGACAACTTACCCAACATGGTTTTCGTCCTGGCCATAGCACTTCTACAGCTCTCATCTCTTTCATAAATATTATTGCTCAAGCTAGGGAACAAAATAAACTTGCATCTTGTCTCTTTCTTGACCTATCAAAAGCATTTGATACTGTCTTCCACCCATTACACTTAAAGAAACCCTCCCACCTAAACCTATTCCCTGCCACTATCTCCTGGTTCACTAGTTATCTTAGTAATTGCTCCCCGTCCATCAAATGGGATTCAGCTATCTCCCCAGAACTTCCAGTACTGATGGGAGTTCCCCAAGGATCAATCCTAGGACCTCTGCTTTTCAACATTTTCACCAGTTATCTAGCTCTACTTCTCACTCATCTGTAATGCAATATGCTGATGACTCCACAGTCATCACTATTGCAGACACACTTCCCTTACTCCAGTCTAAAACTCAGGAATCCTTCTTGTCTGTCGAGACCTGGCTCAACCAAAACCATCCAATCCTAAACCCTAAAAAGACCAAACTTCTTGTCTTTCTTCCAAAAACAATGACCCACCTGAAACCAAACTTCTCCATCTCCTCCCACAACAACACACCCATTATGGTGGATAATCACACTAAACTACTTGGGGTCATCATTGACGACAAGCTAAAATTTGACCAGCATGTACTTAACAACATCAAGAAAACCCACCAAAAACTCGACCTTCTTTACAGAAACAAAACCTTTCTCTCCCCTCAGGCAAAAATTGCTCTATCACATGCCTACCTTCTTCCAACCCTTCTTTATGGCTCTCAGATTCTCACCAACCTGCAGACCTTTCTTATGACCAAATTTGAATCCACCTTTAACAAACTAGCAAAATTTGCCGCTGAACTTCCCTACTCTCACCAGTGTCTTGCTCGACAAAAACTGAAATGGTTAGAGCTCCCTCACAACCTTACTCTCTCCCAACTCCAGATAATCCATTCCATTCTATACCAGCATACATTCTGCCCCGCAATATCACCCATCATCTCATCCTACATCCCCAACTAGGACACTCTGGAGCTCTGACCAACACCTTCTGATCATAACCATACCCAAACTCAACATAGGCAAAAACCTCTACAGCTATTACCCAGCCAAACACTGGAATAAACTCCCACTGAACATACGTAACACTACTTCCAAACTTCTATTCAAAAAGACTGTGAGAAATCAACTTAGCCCAAATAAACTCTGCTTCTGTTCTCAGCCCCCCAACTAACCCACCTCTCCAGACCAATCTCTCACTTTTTTTCTCCTACTAGTACCTAACACTACCTCCTTCCAAACTCACCCTCCCTTCTTCCCCACTAAACCCTTTCCCTACTCCTACCCCTAACTGTCCTTTACTATATCTATCTTTACAAGTAGAATGGTCAGATGCTACTGTTGCACTCTTATCTCTCCTTCACTGCTACCAAATCACTCCTGACTAGCTTCCTCTCTCTATACTTTAAATTCAAACTCTCCTGGACTACCTGCCTTATATACATAGGTAGCCAACAATGTATATAATCTGTAATCAGTATTATCATTGTATACTTGTTTTACATTGTTAGGTATTTTTTTTATGTGTATTAGCAAATGTTTTTATTCTTATAACTTGCATATATTTTGTAACTCTGGAGCTTTTCTCCCCGTGTATGTGTGTGTGTGTGTGTGTGTGTGTACACACATATAGATAGATAGATAGATAGATAGATAGATAGATAGATAGATAGATAGATAGATAGATAGATAGATAGATATGGGTGCCCTACAGAATTTTGAAGCGTAAAACTTTGAAATTCATATGATCAAAGATCATATGATCAAAGTTTTAAAACTTCGAAACCCTGAATGGAGATTGGCATACAGCGCAGAATGGAAGATTTCCCTATTCCTCGCTGTAGTGTGATCTCGGAGTTGGTATATTTAAGTAGCGGGGGGGGTGATGTGTTGACTACTTTTTTGAGGGTGTTTCTTAATTTCGAGATCCCAAGATCTTGAGGTTCTGGATTCGATATTCTGAACCTCGGTGTATTGGTATTTCGAAATTAAGAAGTAAATCCATATATATATATATATATATATATATATATATATATATATATATATATTTATATATATATATCTATATATATCTATATATATATATATATATATATATATATATATATATATATATATATATCTATATATATATATATATATATATATATATATATATATATATATATATATATATACATGTGTGTTCCGTTTGGAATCTTGAAATACTGAAATGTCGAATTTCAGTATTTCAAGACCAAATTGTCGAATCTGTAGTTTGAGAAACTGCAGTATATTGAACTCGGAAATGTTGAACCAGCAGTACTGATGGCGCGTTAGGTAAGCGTTATGTTTTTTAAGGATTTTGGGGAGAGGTTGTGTGTATGTGAGTGAGTTGGGGGTGTTAGGTGTGGGTTAGGGTAGGTAGGTACAAGTGTAAGTGTGTCTGTGTTGAGAGTGGTGGTGTTTGTATGTATTGATGTGTGTTTCTGCAAGGAGTGGTGTAGAATGTGTGGTGGTGGGTTTTCTGTCTTTCGGTGTTTAGTGCGGCCTTGGAATTAGTATATATAAGTAGTGGCGGGGTGGGGGGCACAGCCCCCCACATGGGAGGTACAGGGTGGCTTGATCCTCCAACGTATAGGAAAGGTAGGTGTGTGTGTTTGTCTGTGTTGTTTTTTTTTTTTGTAGTGTCGGGAGGTAGGTGTATTTGTGTTTGTATGTTTGGTGTAGTGTTTTGTTTACATTCAGGGTTTTGAATTTTGCGGTTTTGGGTTTCGGGTTTGTGAGTTTTCGGCTTTATAGTCTCAAGATACTGATATTCGATATTTCAGTATTTTGAGATTATAAAGTGAATCCATAGATATATATATATATATATATATATATATATATATATATATATATATATATATATATATATATATATATATATATATATATATATATATATATATATATATATATATATATATATATATATATATATATGTGTGTGTGTGTGTGTGTGTATATATATATATATATATATATATATATATATATATATATATATGTATATATATATATATATATACATATATATATATATATATATATATATATATATAGACAGATATACTTCCTCCACATTGGTGCTATCTTTAAATTAATGTATATACAGATGAACTGGGGGACAGAGGACAATGATGGTTTATGTTTATGGCTTGGAAGGCAATCAGAAAGGTTTGTGATTAAGTGGCAGTGGGTTACTGAGACTGGAGGAGATGGAACTGAAACTCTCAGACTACCTCACTCGCATTAGATAATCTGCAGAAAAATTATTAACTTTTTATTTTTAATTTATTTAACATTTGCAGACTGATCCATGAGTAACTATGTAAAGCATAGAGTTGTTGCAGTGTAGAAAATAAACAAAGCAGTCTATAAAAGTGTGAACATTTGTGTTGACATAGAAATGCAAAAAAAAGAGGATTTAATGAATATAAAAGCATCGCCAAGTACAACTTAATACATTCTAAGCAAAACATTATCAGATGTACATGGAGTATAAGTATAAACAAAACATGCAAAGAGTCAAGGTATAACGTATAGATGGGTCTATATTATTTTGTCAAATTGATATTCAGTGAATAGCCATTCACTGAATCTTTTTTAATCGAAGCCGCTATTCATCAATCTACAAATGTTTCCTGGGGCAAACCAGTGATTGGCCTCCATCTGGAATTTGCCCCTTTCCCCACTGTAGTGTGATCTCGGAGTTGGTATATTTAGTTGAGAGGGGGTATGCCCTCCACCTTGGTAGGTTTTAAATTGTATGTTTTTTTTTTATTTTGTTTTTTTTAAATATATGGTTGCTTGGTTGGCCTGCCGTTGGTTTGCCCTAGTTAAAATTTCACTTAAAAAGTCCTAAGGTTAGAAAGAGAGAGGTGAATATACTACATAAAAGCACAAACAGTGAAGCAAGGACCATTATTAACATTACAAATTGCACAACTTTTTCACAGTCTTGAAATGCATTTACCTAGAGGTTTTTCCCAGATTTTGGCAGAGTGCATATTACACCCAGTAGATTAATCAGAATGCTAACTAATGATAATGCATTTTCTTGGGTATATTCTCAAAAAAGTGAAACTGACTGGAATCAGTTCTACGCTAATTTTGTTTAATGCATGAATTCTTAACAGGATACAGGACGTTGCAAAATCACTCGTTTGGCTTCCTTTTATTGGTTCATAGGTTTTTAGATATGTATTAGGTAATCTATGTGCAGACCATTGCAGAAGTAGCCAAAAGACCATATTTGGAACAAATTGGAAGTCTCCTCCACCCTCAAGGTGGGCAACAGAAAATAAACCCGGGAGAATTTGAGGCTGCTGATCCAATTGAGTAAGTTTACCTATAAGCTTGCATGACTGTTACTCTGCCTGACATGTAGGAAACGTTTATTCCACAAGTAGGAGATATACTGGGATATGAATCTGTTACTCCAGTGTGCTTTATTTGTCTATTGATGAATGCTTACTTCTTTTAACTGAGTATTTGAGTAATCATTTGCTCTGCAAAAGACTAGGAGGTTAAGGAAGGTGGGATCTTTCACACCCAGAAAGGCTAGATACAGAGTACAACAGGAGGGTCTGTAAGAAACCAAGCACAGAGAAAGGGCTGCCAATCTGTCCAGATAACTGATGCTTTATGGCCATCAATCTTATTTAGTTGAGTCCCTGAGGCCGCTCAGATTGAAAGATATATTTACACATTTGCACAATACGTCTTTTTGCAGCTTGTAAGGCTATATCAAGAAAGTCAAAGTCATCCTCTCCACCTGCCTAAAATGAATGGATATTATTAGTTAACAATATAACAATGAGAGCCCTGGAGATGAGACATTTAGTCTCACTCTTCCTGCTTCCTGAAGCATGCGCTCCACAAAGTTAAAGCAGTTTTTCTTCACCACAATTGTCAGTTCAACAGACTGAGTTATAACCCTCTGACCTTCCCCAGCATCTCCACTGGGGTGGGCCTTGGTGGCCTTATCACCTCCTTCCCCACTTTTTTATACTTGTTTCCCCTTTCTGGAATGATGGGAACCAAAGAATACAACTGGCAATAGTGCGACAGTGGTAGTAGCAAGCTTTGATGGGTGATGTCATTCAATCAAATGCAAGCTAAGGGCATCAGCAGAGCTGCGTGACGTCACCCGAAATCAAGCCCACGGGTGGAATTGTGTGATTAAAATCTAAAGTTCAATTATTCGTATTTACAGTTCACATATTTATATTCAGTGACAGTTAAATTTAAGTATATGGTTTTGTTATCAAGTAAATGTTTGGCCACAGCTACAAACATGCATTATCTTTATTTGAAGAACGGGGCTAACAGACAATATGGACATTAACACCTTATTGATGACAGCAGTGCCTAACTCACCTATCTTAAAGGACTGGCTTAAAAAAATCTTGTTTTACAGAAAAATCGAAGACATTGACTGTCTAGCCTGATGGTTAGTCACATGATAAGTGACATAAGAAGTAACTCATTTTATTATACTCTTGTATACAACATTGAATGCTAGTGAATTGTAAAAGGTGATAACAAGGTTAATGTTACTACTTAGCATGAGCATGGCATGTGTCTATAACTACTTAATTTGATTAATCTATGTTAAGAAATATAGAAAATATACTCTATAAAAATCAGAAATTATCTTGTATGACATACTGCACACACAGACACACACACACACACACACACACACACACACACACACACACACACACATAAATTCTTGTAAACTGTTTTAACAAAAAAAAGATGAAAACAAAAAAAAAAATGAATCAGCAATTACTTCTGCTAAACCAAACATTGATATGTTATCTAAAAAGTCAATGGCTCAACATTTTTGAGACCACTGTAGAACATGTCAAGCTGTGTGCATTTTATTATAAGTTATAGGCTGCAGCTATAGGCCTGTTGTTACAACGGTCAGTCAGGAGAGGAAAATTAGTCTGCAAGATGGCTAGTGACAGCAGTAAGTTCAGGTAATTACCTGGAATGTATCATGAAGCATCAGGACCTGTAAAGGTCATGCGGTGCTGAGTATAAGGTAATGCAGACTTTTTGTTTTCCATGTTCCCTTTACTCAAACCAATTTGTCCAGAATTGTCACCTGCCTTAAGGCTGAATAGGAGCACACTAGGTAACACAAACGAGATAATGATAAGTCCCCATTAGGGCACAGTATTTTTATCTGCCACATTTTGTCTTTGTTGGTTGTTCAACCTTTTATATTATCTGATATTTCTTTTTTGGAGCCACGCAGTCCAAATTCCTTTTATATGCGATTTGTGCACATTTTTCTGAATGTATTACATTCTTGCATCATGTATGAATATATTTTCTCTGAGATTTAACTTAGTGATTAATACCCTTTAATACTCCTCTTGTATAATTGAGAATTTAATGGACTTTACTGGAGTTTGTATTTCTCATCTTATAACACATATCTTAAAAGTGATTTAACATTACTAGCTATGCCAGTATATACAAATAAAGATTAGTAATGACACTGCTGTGTATAGAATTACACATCTGTGACTACATATTTAATCCATTCATACAGGTCATGTAATTTTGCTTTAAGTTACTCTAGAATCCCTTATATTTATTTGCATATACTCTTCATAATGCTTTATAATGCAATTACATGTGAAATTAGTAAGAGTTTTTTTTATATGGGTAATATGTTTTTTAAGTAATACATCACATGACTTACACATGGAAACACATGCATATAAACACACACACACACACACACACACACACACACACACACACACACACACACACACACACACACACTTCTATCTATCTATCTATCTATCTATCTATCTATCTATCTATCTATCTATCTATCTATCTATCTATCTATCTATCTATTTGTCTGTCTGTCTATCTATACATACAAAATGGATTCCATTCAATCTGTCAACAAGTTGACTAACTGACTTACAAAAAAGCCTGTACAACTGTTCAAAAACCAGAAGACCAAGCTTTATTTTTAAAATTTTTTTGTTGTGCGAGATTGTAGTACACTGGGGATCAGGGTATTTACCCTTTTCCCACTGTACTGTGATCTCGGAGTTGGCATACATAATTGGCAGGGGGTGTGGAAGGTGCAAAAGGGCTTGCCTCCTCAGCAAAAAAGTAGATTTTTTTGTTGCTTGATATGAAGTGGTGTACAATCATCGAATCTTTGTAATTTGAAATGATCTTGTGCCTGACAGCGCTCAAAGTTTAATGCTTCAAGCATCTGTCATATGCAAATATATACCATACATATAAATTTGATGTGAGTTTAAAATATTGAGTGACAAGTGAAGATGTAAACACATAGGTCAGAGTAAAGCAATATAATAAGCTATAAGCACAAAAAAGGGAAAACATTAGATTTTCTAACCCAGCTTAGTTATGGTTGTTTATATTTTCTAGACTGCTGAGAAAAAAAAATGGTCTAAAAAAACACCTTGCTGTCCTACATGTTTGTTTTCTGTATCATGCAGTAATTTAAATAAATCCTGATAGGTCATTGGATGTAAACAAGACCTGAAGCTACTTAAACTCTTCAAATCCCAGTTGAGGTAGTTGCTTATCCTTCAACTGCAGAGAGCAGTCCACTCTATTTTCCAGAGGGAATCATGACCTTTTATATACAGGCCACAATTTTCATCACAACTATCACTTCTTACTTGGCAGTGAACTCACCGGTGTGCACTGGACATCTCGGTCACTTGAGACTTACTCATCAGCCCCATCTGAAACAACAAAGATATAGCTCCTATGTATTTAAAATGTCTGCTTCCCAGACCTGAACTGCACGTTAATACCCTCTTTGTCAAAATCATGAATAGGAGGGCTAGACAAGACATGTATATATAAATATATATATATATATATATATATATATATATATATATATATATATATATATATATATATATATATATATATATATATATATATGGATTCACTATAGAATCTCGAACGCCTGAAAACCCAAATGCCAAATGTCATATGGTCGAGACCATATAATCGAGTTTTCAGAAGCTCGAAATTATAAAATGAAATCTCCCCCCCAAAAAAGTAAATATTTATTTTTATTTTATTTTATTTATTTATTTAACATTTGTTGACCAGGAAAGTCGACTAGGCTCCACAGAGCCTATTTTCAGCGGAGGCCTGGGGAGAAATACTCCAGTCGCATGTCTTTTGAGATAATAAATAAATAATATTTATTAAAATATATAACTAATATATATATATATATATATATATATATATATATATATATATATATATATATTTATATAATAAATACATAAATTAATAAATGAAACGTTTGCTTAAATATACCAAATCTTCCATTCCACGCTTTATGCAGATCTCTGTTCAGAATTCTGAGCTTCTGAAAACTCGATCATATGGTCTTGACTATATGATATTCGGGTTTTCAACCATTTGGGAATCTGAAGGGAACCCATAGATATATATATATATATATATATATATATATATATATATATATATATATATATATATATATATATATATATATATATATATATATATTGAACGAAGATAAGAAACTTTAACTAAGAAATGAACTTCGTGACAATAAAAGCATTCAATAAAATAGTAAATAACACCAACAACTCTTCTAGAACTTTAGCGCTTTCGTCTTATTTATTATCAAGACTTCTTCAGAAAGACATGTTTCATGTCTTTCTGAAGAAGTCTTGATAATAAATAAGACGAAAGCGCTAAAGTTCTACAAGAGTTGTTGGTGTTATTTACTATTTTATTGAATGCTTTTATTGTCATGAAGTTCATTTCTTATATATATATATATATATATATATATATATATATATATATATATATATATATATATATATATATATATATATATATATATATATATATATATATATACACACATATAAATACACACACACCTTTAATGCATTCAATTTAGATCTGAGAATGGGGACACACACAACTCTTGCTCCTTAAATACAGGGCTGGAATGGAACACAGCAGTAATTCTTGAACCCAGACTGTTAAAGTACCTCCCACAACACATTCCAAGTTATCCAGTCATATGCCCTCTCAAGGTAAACAAAACACATGTATATAATGCCAAAAAATCCTTTTGACTGCTATAATACCTGTTTGGGAACAGAGAGTTGATCTAGATTTCATGGCCACAACATAATTCTTGTTGCTTCTTCTGAATCAGAAACTCAGCTATTAGATAAAGTTTCCTTTCCGCACACTGGAACTGGCTTTCCCAGGTAGGCTGAGAAGCATGGCGTCTCTGTAACTGGAACACATTCTCCTGTCACTTCATGGTTTGCTAGACCATAGGTACTGCCTCACCTTACAAGCAACAATGAAAAGGAATTTAACCACAACACTGCAACAGTGTCCAGTATCTCAGCATTTCTGGGCAGATACCATTCACTCTCACAGCCCTGCTAGACTAGAAATGTTTAATCACCACACAGATTTCATCTACAGAAATGGATTCAGTCCCATCATTTGATTCATAGGTTCATAGATTAGTACCAGGCTAACTTCCCTTGTGGGACATTTTAAGCCTAACCAATTATCCCATGTGAGAATCAAACATTGCGCCTTGTGTCTGTAAGGTAAACACCTTAGCCATTATGCCAAACTCCCACCCTAAATTTGGAATTTGCTGGATTGGAACCCTGGCTCACCTGTATTGTGTCCATTAACTTACAACACGTGCCACAGGGAAGGCAAAACCGACAAAATCCTTGACGAGATTTGGTGCTGGCAGATCCTCCTCAGGGAAGAGCACATCCACTGGATTCGGGAATTCCTTAAAATATTTTCTCTACTTCTTGACAATGTCCCCTTTCAAGTCTATGTGTCATTCTGTATAGTCTGAGCAAATTCATCATTCATCCAGGCATTCAGTTCAGTAAATACCTCTGAAGGTCATTCTTTATGGAGTTACCAAACTCCTCCCACACCCAGTTTTCACTTTGGTGATACTTGCATTCGTTGACTTCCTGACCCCTCAGCTAAAAATGGATGGAGGCCATTTCCTTTTTGTTGATAGCCTCCCTTATCTCTGCTGCCCACAGATCTCTCCTAGAGTTACCCCTGTGGCAATCAACCATCACTTTTTGGCCAGAGATTCATAGCACTACCTAAACTAATGAGGTTTTATACAGTGTCCATTTGGATTTTGTGTTCTTGACCTCGTTATAAATATGGGGAAAGCTCTTCTGCAAGTGAAGATGGAACTCAACCTATGCAGAAGCATAACCTAGACATTTTCAGGATACTGTTGTTACTTGTTTGGGATTCCCAAGATTTGTTCACCTTCTGGCCCTGCCATTGACTCAACTCACCACTGAGCAATGATCGGTTGACAATTTGACACTGACATAGATTAGAATTTCCAGAACATATGGCCTCAAACCTGATAGAATGACCATGAAGTTGAACTTCAGTCTTTGTTCCAAGGTGTTCTGGAATTGGACACTCTGGTAGAGGGCAATTCATAGTAGTCCTTTATATTGGGTGCCATCTCACTGAAGTTATCAGATTGACAGACACACTCATCAAATACATATGCATGTCGGTTATGCATATCCATCATATTCTATACAACAAAGAGCGTATGGATACGTGTACTTTTTTGCTAGGTGGAGTTCTGTCCTGTAGAGTAAGTGATTGTTTATATATATATATATATATATATATATATATATATATATATATATATATATATATAGATACACACACACACACACACATATATATATATATATATATATATATATATATATATATATATATATACACATATATATATATATAGGAGTGGTACAGAGCAATGTGCGTGTTCATAAGAGGTCATTGATGAGTTGGCCCGGTGCATGCAAGTAGATGTGTTTGGTGAGCATTCTGCAGGTTTGTTGAGGAATACCGGGTCAAAAAGGTATTGTGCTTGTGGGTTTGTCAGTGCTGACACAAAGTGTGTGCGTGCATGTGTATTTGTGTGTTTGTGTTTGTATGGGGCAGATGTAAGAATGTTTGGAAGTGTTTCTTCGAGTTTATTTGCTGTGTGAAAGGTGCAGAAAACAGGTAATTGTGCAATTCAGTGTCCTGAGAGACACTTCTCTCAAGGTAAGTCCAATCATAGAGATGGCTGTGTTAGTTTTGGGAGTGCAGTGGGGAGCTTGACCCCTTTAAGGGAGCAAGAGGCCTCTCCCCACAGTACAAGAATGTTTGGTATGTTTTTTTGTGATTTGGGTTAGTGCCTATTGATTGGTGAGTGGGTTGAAAGTAATTATATACACATGCATGTGTTTGCGATCCCTGTATTATCAACATACATGGTAGTTGATGAGTGTGTTCTGTTGAAGTGATCTTTCTATGAGTGGGTCATCAACTATCTTGCCGCTGGTAATTAACACTCTAATACTAATACTCTTAGGGGCATCTTTGACTTTGAACATGTTGTTTGTTATAGACAATCCACAACACAGAAGTCCATAAATATTTCTCCACTCCATTTTACCTACTCACACCCTTCCAGGTATCACTATCAGTTATCATGTAAGCAATGAAGTGTTCCAGGAGCTCTATAGAGTAAGTATGACATACCTTATCAACTATGTTTGTAACAAGGTTGACTACTTGGAATAGCTGTTAGGAAGATATATCCAAACAGCAGAGCTAGTTTTCTTTTCTGTATCTTGTAGTCATATTGAAGTAACTCTGTCATCTGCTGGAGAAAACTCCAACTGAACAACAGTAAACCAAAGGTTTATCGCCCTCATTCACTCTTTCATGCCTCTTGCAATAGTTAACTCCAGAGTAGGAGGAAGGCTACCCCTGCTCAAGAAATCTGTTTTCAGAACCAATGCTATGTGTAGAGATATGACCAATTAATTCTCTCTGGTACTGAAGCTCCTGCATAATCCAAGCTCCTTTTCAAGAAATGAGATGACATTTCACACCCATGGGCCAGATTCTATTGCAAGGGTCCAGAGTGCATCCTAACCCAGCCTGCTCCCCTCTACAACTAAACTAGCATTGCAGCAGGCCCTCACCTTTCATGTTGCAGATGGTAATCCTACTCTGTGGTTGCATATAACTTTTCTGTATTGAGGTCATCCAGGCTATGTGGGTCACCTGACTGTGTAGGAGTTACCAGGAAATATCACCATGCACTTGATTCCAAGTGTGGGTCCTGATATCTTTGTCAAAGGGGAGGTTCTCTGTTTCTTAAAGTGAACCATAATATACCCATGCATGCATGCAAAAGTAAGAGTTTGTGTGTGTGTGTGTGTGTGTGTGTGTGTGTGTGTGTGTGTGTGTGTGTGTGTGTGTGTGTGTGTCTGCTTATCTAGCTCCTTCCTTTCCCTAGTTAGCTAGAATGCAGAGTTCAAAACAGCATACCTTTAAGAATAGCATGAATAAGCAAATCCCTCCAACATGACTAGGTATCAGTCCCAGGAAAGATGTTGCAGAGTGAGGGATATGAGACATTGTCCAGTAAATGGGTGCAGGTGCAGTGGTGGCAGTACCACAGGTGCTGTACTGGACTATGATAGTGAAACAAGAGCTACATTATATAAAATGATGCTCATAGTTTACTAGTCAGCCCAAGTTTCCATCCTCGTTAATCGCGACAGGTTTTTGATAGTTATAAAAAGGATGAGACAAAAGTTGCAAGTGGCAGTAATGAAGGTTGCTTATTGAATGATAAAGAAGACTTGTCAGCTTAGGAGAATCATGTAGTGGAGTCAATAGAGTAGGAGAAGTCAGTTGAGGTGATCTGTGCAACTAGTGATGATGTCACACAGGAACAACCCACAGAGATTGTGGCCCACTGGATGAAGACCATGAGCACATCCAAGAAACACTGAGATAATTGTCTCTCACCTTGTGTAGGAATATCTTGGAACTGAGTTGAGGACAGGGAAGTGTAATCTACCCTAGTCAACTTCCTTCACTGTAATCCTCACTAATCAATGGCCGGATGACTTGATGAGTGAGTGGACAAACAGGGTTGGTATACAGTTGGGGAACATATGCTTCTCATAGCACTTTTCAGCAGAGATGTAGATAATGCTTCCTTTCAAAATGTCCTAAGGTCATATGCAAAGCCATTGTCTGTGTTACTTGTTCAAGTTCACATTCAAGGTCAGATTTACTGTATTACTTACTTCCTAAGTACTTTTATAAACATAGAAAATACAAATGTGAGTGAACCAAATTAAAAAAATGTAAATGAATTGTTATCTGAAAAAAAATCCACATTCCAAGAATGGAAAGAATACATAAACCAGATATACATATAAATATACATATATATCTATATGTATTATATAGATAGATGTAAATATACAGAGATGTATGAAGTTTAGACAATTAAGTAACTGAGTCCATGAAAAAACATCTGCTGTGAAATTAGGCATCTGAAGTCTGGTTCAATAAATAAAAATGTTGGCTGTTTCCGTTAATAATATAACTGAATTATTCATGTACTGGTCCATTTGTACTTACAAGTAAATCTATAATTCACTTTCAGTTGTAAGTACTCACAGGAAAAGATCACCAGTTCATGGTATTAAAATATTTGACCAAAATAAGTAATAATTCTAGCATATACATATAAATATTGGTTGTAAGAAAGCATTTTCCTTTCAACATTATTATTAGATTTATTCAAAACTAAATTTTTCCAGAATTTGAATATGCAAATCACTGTTAACATTTCTGTTAAGAAATATACATGCACAACAGCATCCCCCTAAATATTTCCACTGCAAGATCCACAAAGAAGGTCTATGCCCACTTTGATGCACATATTGAACTACCACTCCAACCAGAAATAAATGTAATGGGAAATTTAAAAGCAAACCGTGGTCAACTAACATAAATACATTGTAAAATAAAAGAAAAAAATCCTTAAAGCATACAGCAGATCAAAAGATCCCCACATCAGGATAATACCAGAAACTTGACAAAAATTTTGAGAAACACTATCAGTTCTGCTAAAATCGCTCATGAATTTAGGCTGGCATCTGAAGCTAAGCAGTACTAGCAATCCTTCTTTATCTACACAAGGATACTAAGAAATGACACCCAACATTGTTCTGAATTTACCTATAATGGCACCATGTGTTCTGACTCAGTAGGCATTGCCTGCCTACCAGTAAACAAAGTTAATGCATATTTTTCCCAGAAGTTAACTACCCAGTCTCTCTTCAACCCCCATCATCATTAAAGAGCATGCACTGAAGATTCTTTTGGTGACCAAAAATACTTCCTCCTTGGGACCTGAAAATATAGCTTGTTGTTTAATAAATAGGAATAAACAAACCCTAGCAGAGCCATTCCTTAAACTTTCTAACCTGAACATAGCCACAGACTCTATCCCTGAGCTTTGGCATACAGCAGGACAGCTGCAATTCCATAAGGGTGGCCTCACCACTGAAACGGAGTCAAAAGGCAACCAAGAAACGAAACAATCGCCACCAGGAAGTCAGCCAAAGCTCTTTATTCCAAAACCAAGCAGACAAGGCTGTCACCAGCCACGAAAAAACATGTAAACGCCTTAATCCTCTGATAACGGACAGTATGCGTTTTCGTCAGATTCTCGACTTCATGGAAGAAATGGATTGGTCTTTTCCCACTCTGAATAGATCTTCTGACAAAACCTCATGAACAGACCTCAGAGAAAAGGAGGAGGCAAAGCCACGGTGCAGAGGTTCTCACTGCTGCTCACTCCTCTTTGTTCCCTGGCCTCACCACTGACCCTGTGAATTACATGCCAATCAGCCTGATCAGTCTCTTTTACAAAGGCATGAATAAATTATAACTGACCTGATATGATATTAAAAATCTCAGAAGACTAAATGCTGTCCACACAGTGTACCTTGACTTGCTAGCATAATTAATAAGCATAATGCATTATATATAGGTCCCTATGTGGTAAACTGGAAAGCCATTTGGTTAACAAACAGAACATCCATGGTGTGGGTGGCAGGTGCCCCATGAGAGTATATGAAGGTGACCAGTAGTGTCCCACAGGGCACAGTGCTAGACCTACTTTGTTCTGAATTTACTTTTCTGATCTCCAGACCATGAATCAAGACCTCCAGCTAATCAGGTAACTGCAAAGTAGGAGCCATTGTGAAGTTACTTCTAATGCCTAAGACCTTCAGCAAGAACTTACACTTACAAGTACATGATGCACTAAAATGGACTCACATTAAAGGATACCATGTGCAATGTTTGGTAGGCAACACCTCCCCACAACATACAACATAGACAATATCCCACTTCAGAATGAGAATGTTGTTAGCGACTGTGGAACATGGGTTGATAATTCCCTCTCCTTTGATCATCATGTAATGACATTAGTAAAAAAGTGCTTCTACTTAGCACAGTTAGTTGCTGATGGAATACCATACAGATCTAAGTCTTTGTCACCTAATAATCAGCATTGATTTGGTCAGTTATTGAGTACAATGCCCCATTTGACTATACCTTAGTATACACATGAAAAAAAAAACTAGAAAAATCTGTAGTTTCCTAACTAAGAAGATCACTGGCTTAATGACCATAAACTCCCACTAAAGAGAGACAGTACTCTCCCTTTACTCAGAAGGTCATACACTCCTGAAGGGAGGTCTGTACTTTGCCTTTCATGCTATTAGGGACCGAGTGGTCCTGGATCTCTTGTATCTTCACAAGTGAAATAATCCCACAGATACCAGTAGAGAGATTAGATCATTAAGCAGAGCCTTCCCACCTCTGGAAAAGACTCCCCCTGCAAATGAAGTATTGTGCTGCACCTCCTTCAAGTGAGCCGTGGATAATTGGATGGGGATTCTCAAATTCACTCCAGGCCTGACTGGGCTTGCCCTCCTTGGTAGAGGAGGTATGGTCTAAAGTTGGGTACTGACAAGGTGTAATGTTCAAAAGACTCAGTTGCCTTGAATTTCCTATGATTTCAATCATTCTTCTAGTAGAAAACAATAGAATGCTAGAACGGTTTTATAAACACCCATAATTATGTAAGCTTTTTATTAATAATAAATCACTTCATCACAATTATTTGATAGCAGGAATACATTGTTAATATTGCAACTTGTTCTGGATGCACACACTATCTAGCAAGTCATCTCTCAACAGTTCTATTTAAATTTACTTCAGATTGTTCTTTTTTCCTTCTCTTTATATGAAAACTGCTTTTAAATTCTTATAAGAAATGCATTAGAATACAGTATAATTTTAAACCAACCATATGTACCTCCCAAATTCTTACTTGGTAACTTTTAATGTAATTGTAGTTAAAATGCTTACAAAACCGGCATTGCCTTACTTGCATTATTTGCGTTAGTTTCAGCATCCTGCGTTTACAGGTGTTTCCTTGAGTTGTGCTTGAAGTTCGGAAGATGAATTAGCACATTAGCTGTGCAGTTCAGTAAAGTAATATCTTATTATCTACACTGTTAAGATATATAGTTATGGTCTAACAACCACCATTTTTGAAAGCTGCCACTAATTATATATTCAGTTTTAGCATCTGCTGTTGTAGTTCTGATATTACTATATAGAATCCTGCCTTAAGAGTAAGCTATTACTTTCACAGCATGTCATGTATTAAAATAAGTTACGTTCTGCTAGAATCCTATTGAAAAAAAAAAAACTGTCCACACATTGTTTGAGTGCTAATAGATTAAAAAACAAAACTTAGAGTTATTACGTATGTCTGAAACTCAGTTTTCTTAAAGATGTCCAAGTAAACTGAAAATGTAGTAAAGGAAAAAATTAATTATATTTGACAGGTTGGAATCTTTTCAGCTGTGTTGTCCAGTGGTCTTAAGAAGCCTGGATTGCTAGACAAAAGTGCTAACCACTGTCCACACTTTTAATAAAGGATCTGAGAATCTGTTCACACACCAGCATTATGCATGTCTGTGTCGGTGTATGTATGTGTTCTCTGATGTACTTTACAGCTTCCCAAAAAATGACTGAACTGACATTTAATTCTGTCATTTTGTTACTGTTGCACCATTGGTTGGAACTCCTGAAGAAACAGTTAGGTGTAAAACAGCAGGACCTCTGAATATCTATGCTGTACAAAGATTGCGAACAGGTAGCATTAACACCACTGCCGAATCATATGCCTCTAAATGTGGCACAGCAACAGGGAACAACAGTTGCTATGGAGTCCTGACATAATCCATGCAATACCACACATGATGTATTACAGGACTATGCCTGGAACAAAGTGTCAGGAGAAGCACATGCTTGACAGTATATGAAAACATGCATGTAGCACTGTATGCCATGTAAGGACAGGCAACAGCAGCTGGTTATCAGCTTGCCTAGGAAGGGTGTGGAAGAGACGTGTATACCATTACTGCCAAGAGAACACACAGCATTGTACACAAGCCTCACTGAGAGGGTGCTAAAGCAGAGCTAGATACACAGTGGCAAGAACACATGCAGGTGTACGGCAAATAGGGAAGTGGCCCACATATAGTGTATGTAAGTGCGCAGCTACAAGTAGACAAGGAAAAAGGACTTTATAGAATCGCCCCAGGGGATACCAAACAAGACTGTGTATGTATGCCATCCTTCCATCCATCCATCTATCCATCCAAACATTTTATTCTGGTGAAGGTCATAGTTGATCAAGGCAGACAAGACTTCCTTAGCCATAGCAACAGTTCTCATCTCATGTTATACCTCCACAGGCAGGATGAGTATTTCCAACTTTTCATAGGCCTACACCAAGGTGTCCTAGTGAGCAGTGCTTAGTACTGCTCCTGCAGGAAGAGCACACCAGAAGCATCTTCAGGTCTTCACTAGGAGCCCAAACTATCATGGGTGATTTCTTTATACCTGACAGAGTAGTATTTGTAAGCAGAGATCCAGGAGTATTGCTGAGTTCCTCACATTGTCATGGAGATTGAGCTTAGCAACACTGCAAGGAAACCTCATTTACTCTACTCATCTCCATGAGTTAGCTAATTCTGCTACTTAATACCCTGAGGTCATGACAATGTGTAAAGATGGAGCATATAATGACTGGCAAACCATGAGATTTGTTTCATTTACTCAATACTGATTTTGCTGAAACCCATTCAGTTCTAACCAGACGAATGAACAAAAAATTGTCAGCATCTTCTATTTATCTGTTTGCTTCTTTGTTTGTTTGTTTTTAATTTTGTGTCAAAACTCTTTGCATCATCTTTGTGCAGGGAGCGGCTGTATCCTTTGCACCCTCCTTTCCAACTAATTTAACCAACTATGAGGTCATAAGTGCCTCCAGGAAAGTTGCAAAATATGCAACATTCAGTCAGGTAGTCCCTACCAATGGATTGAGAAGATTTGTTTTTCAGTGAAATAAACAAGTAATGTTTGAGTTCCATCTCATGATTCATCCCTCACTTGACCACCAGAGTTAGGAAAAACCAAGAAAAAGGTGCCAACACTGTTGCCCCATCCACTGGTCCATCTCCTGATTCCTTCCACCTTCACTCTTCATCCTCCACATGCAGGAAGCAAACCGCTTTTCCAGGACAGAACAATGACTTCCACTTACAGATGCTAGTGATCATTCAGTTTGCTTCACAGTTCACAGCAACCTACCCCAGGTGCACACTGGAGATCATAATTACTTGAGGTCAACAGGCCAGTGTCATAAACAAACAGCAATGATGTAATCGTTATGTTCTTCAACTTAAAAGTCTCCATATTTCAGTCATACTTTGATATCCTAATAGAGGGAAATTATGATATAACTGAAAACAAGAGGTTGTATAATGATGCTTTTCTCTCTACCCAGTGCAGATTTAAGTACACAGCCTATGTAGCCCAAGATTTACATAGGCAGAGTAACATGTGCACACCACTAACACAATCCACAGAGCATCTCACACATACTACAGAGAGAGCAAATTACTTGTAAAGAGCATGCCAGACATGTTCTGATGTAATGACCAAGAGGAAATGTGTTTTTCATGCATTCACCTGAAAAAGGATTCTGGACCAGAAATGCACTGCAACTGGCCAAAGATAACACATCACATGTAACATGGGAGGGTATCTAGATGACAGGAGAGAGAATAGGGACCAGACAGGCAGAGGCCAAGCCGAAGTGATGTAAAAAATGACAAGAAGAGGTTTGATGCCAATGCTGATTGCATAAAAATGAATTTGTAATGAGTGGAGTTTTCCAGGATGTTGTTAGAACTGCAGACCAAGCTTGCTGATGTATGATTTATTGCATTTTGCCTAGTACTTATTTTTACCAGCTGGGTTAGATTATGCTAATCCTAATTTATTTACTTGAGTTTTGAGTTGGCTATTTCAGTCTAAGTTCACATTTCCAGGGATTATCAGCTTGTCATGCTGAGTATTACAGTTTTGTCTACCTGTTCAAATATATATATTTTTGACAGCTGTTGCAGCTTCTGGTGGTGGAACGTATATGGTTGCAATGCATAGTCTGATGTGATTGCCAAGCAATATCTGTACTGATGGCCAGTTAAGATCTGTGTTATAACATCCATGTACATGAAAAGTATATGTTGAGAATTGCAGAAACACTCAATATCATCTTATGTTTTGACCAGAAAATCTTTAGTTAGCTTAAATAAATAAGGCACATCTTCCTGAAATAGCTGGAATTAGCCATCATGATTATTAAATGGACAGTCATGTTCCTCACACTGACTACTGACAAGAGCAGGGGAACCAAGAGACTTCTTTTTCCTGAGTTTTAGTTCTCTAGATTTCAGTTTAGATTTTACTTCTGTAATAAGTCTGGGACACAATGCTCCCTATAGTCCCCCTAGTAGCTCTTAGAAAGAATTCTTCTTAATAAAAAGACAATGTGAGTGAAAAATCAAAATACTACATTGCACATTGGCAGACACAGATTTGGTTTCAGTCTGTATGTGATTGCTATAATTCTCCAGCATATTGCTTTAGCATGGAGATAGCTCTACCAGTAATTAAAAATACCAAAGGTTAAAGCTTCCTAAAAGACCACAGGACATAAATGGGCAATGGTCATTCATTCTGCTTGATACAATACAGACATACATTTGTTAGAAGAATTAATGAGATTGTTATCTAATACTGACTTTTTCTGTGAGGTATTTTAGACTAGTATAGTAAGATAGGATGACATATACCCCTTCAGCAGCATCTGCAAAACAAAAAGAGAAGTGTATTAATGTAGCACCTACAGCCACTTGGAAATGGATGGCAGACCTAATCAGTAAATGGAAGGACAATAAGCACTACCTTGTTGTTTTAAATACAATAGCATGACACAGAGTATGTGACAGAAAACATAGCTTTGCCAGCATGAAAACAGAACTCTGACTCAATTCCCTCAAAAGCGTCATGCATGTTTGCTTACTTCTCTACATTTCTATATGACTCACCCATTCTCAAAACATAAGAAAAACAGACCTAGCAAAGTTAGATACCTGCTATAACAGGACTGCAAAATTTGCAACAGACTCCGGATTTAGATCTCACCACTGCCTTGCACTCAAACAACTTAACTGACTAGAACTACCTCAGCTCTTAACCTACAACAAACTAACTATGGCCCCTATTCTTCTCAACCAAGCAAAGAAAACCCCTGTACTTCAAAACCCTCTACTTCCCTACACTAGTAACTGGACTGTATACTCAAATAATTAATCATTACATAACCAGAGCCAACAATACAGCTGGAGATGTCCTTTATTCAACACGTGTAGCCAAAAGCTAGAACTCATTGCCTACAGATATTAGGTCAACGACAAACTCTTTGCAGTTTAAAAAAAGAATCAAATCCCACTTACTGAACACAAAGCTGTGCTCATGCTCCAGCCCTGGAGAACGTCATTCAGTTCCTCCTCTCAACCCCTAGCTCACTGATTTACATCCTCTATGTTGTTCTTCTCTATTCTCATATCTTTTTGGTACCCTCCCACGTTAAGTAGTCTGACTCAATGTCTACCCTCCATCTCTTCTGCAATTTCTTCTCAAACACTAACTGGAATATTAACTCTTTATTATTAAAAACTCCCTGATATTAGGTAGTATATTCCTGTGTCATCTCTCCATATAAAACTTTGTATATGTGGAACATTTGAATGTAGAAAGACAAATTACTTTCTGTTATTATCTGATCTGTATATAAACCTTTGGCCATTATGTATAAATTCGATTTATAAGAAACACAACATATGTATGTCTTTGTATTGATGTGCTACTCACTGCTGTTATATCCTGTATCTATGTAACATACTGTATCTATGTAAAATCATTCTGTTGTAAATGTGGAGCTTTTCTCCCTGCTCTCAAAAAGGACCTCTGTCCAGTCAGACTTTCACAGTAAACAAATGTAAAATAAATAAATAAATACTTATCCACAACCACAGTAATGGAACACAGCATAATTCA
The DNA here is from genome assembly GCF_019279795.1 of Protopterus annectens. Classification (NCBI taxonomy): domain Eukaryota; kingdom Metazoa; phylum Chordata; order Ceratodontiformes; family Protopteridae; genus Protopterus; species Protopterus annectens. The sequence continues at coordinate 1,961,305,261 of NC_056728.1, forward strand.
CAGTTTTCATAGGTGCATTGTCTTTGCAACAATGAAAATAGGCTATGCCAAGCAGGGTTTTCCCCATTAATAAAGAAAAAGAAGCACACAAATACGTAAATGTACTCTACATACCATGTGCATTATTAGGACTAATATTAAGTGATATCATCTGAAGTAGCCAATGAATATATGGACTGATAGCAGTTGTGATGTTATGAGGTAGTGACATCTGTGCCAGGGAAAGTAGGGCAGTACTTGTGTACATATGGCAGCATAGCTAGTTGTAGTTTTGTAAAGAATTTTATGTTATCTGACTATCAAGTTTATTTGTATAGATGTTTGGGTTAAAAATATTTGTAGTTACTTGTGTTAAAAATGCATCAACAGTATGTCTTGCTGGACAGAAAAAATGTATACATGTATATTAGGTTGTATTGTTGTAACTAATCAAATGTGTATGTTTTATCAGAGAATCCTGGAAGGGTAGAACATTTGAAATTATATTATAGCCTTCAGATGCTGCCACAGACCTTAGCAAAGCTCTGTGTGTCTACTGTACCAGAGTCAGGTGACCAGAGGTGATGTCATCTTCTAACCAGCATCTGTTTTCTTCAGAACTCTCACAGTAGCACTTTAGAACCTGACAGGAAAGATTTCTGATAAGATATATATATATCTCACATATCCACACAGACAAAGAGAAGCATCATCTGGCTTTTGCTATGGTAAGACACACACCAGCTTGCCTTGCTTTAGTAAGTAGTCAGGAAACAGTCATTCTTTAGTTAGTCAGAGATATTTAGTGAGAATAGTTTAGCATTGTTTTCTGCATCTGTGAGAAACTATCCAACTCTATTATTTTTATATCTTTGTGGTTGAAACTCTGTTGTTTATTGTATTCAGTATTCTCCTGTTTTCTGTTTTATTTATCATTAAATACTTTAATACATTTCATTGTGGCTGGCCCTTTAGAGAATAGTTTCAACATCTTGAGAGTACTTATGCTTGTTTTAGTGACACTGTTGCCACTCCTGAAAGCCTTGCTGCTTTGAGCATACTCTACCATTTGTATCAGTATTCATTTTACACAGTATAATTGGGTACCCTTTGTAAGAGCCTTTGGGTAACTGCCTGGTTGCAGTATGATTACCTAAGACTCTGGACAAAAAGAGGCACAGCTAGTAAATATGTGCCAGCTTTTTCCAGGTGTGTGTGTGTGTGTGTGTGTGTGTGTGTGTGTGTGTGTGTGTGTGCGTGTGTGTGTGTGTAACCCAAATATCCAATTGTGACAAGGACACAGATTTCCAAAGTGGTCAGTGTGGAGTTTTGTGTGGGCCTGGAGAGAGAGAGAAAGACAGTCCAGCCTCAAGTCTGGAGCGTGCTCCCTGTGTGCTCTTAAGGGAAATTGTGCTTGGTATAGGGAGCTGCATCTGAAAATATCATGTGAATCCATCCTTGTTCTTAGTGACCATCCATCACCGAAGTCAGTGGTCTGGATTGAGTGTCCTTATTCGCTGGCCCAGTGCAGCACTCCATCACAGCAGTAATCATATAAAAAGAATATACTACATTTTCCATGATGTGATTCCAAACAGTAACCCTGAAAAGTAAAGAGGAGACAGTGAGATAGCACTATAATACAAATCATTAAAAGAAACAGCATACAAATATCTTTGCCTTGTTCTCCCAAAGAAAAAAGGAGGTGGAGTCGCCATCATCTACTCTAACCATCTAAATCTCACTTTTATTAATGAACTAATCCTACCATCCCCCCCCAGCTGAAATCCTAGCTGCAAACCTTAAACTCAATGACGTCTGCACCATTACAGTAGTAGCCATCTATATTCCTCCACTAAATAATATTCCCCTGCTAAAAACTTCCTGTCTTATCTCACTGAGCACTACTCGAATTAATTTTCCTTGGTGATGTAAATATAAATTGGATAGCTCTAAATAACCGAAACTCAACCTCATGCATTAATCTACATACCTTTACTGAATTAATATCTGAATATACACACTTCAATAACTCACAAATTCCAAGTACCTTAATTGACTGGATACTAGTATCTGACCCTTCTATATATCATAACCCAGAAACCCTACCTAACACCTTTAGTGATCACTTCCCAATAAAAGTCACTAGATCCACCCCTCATTTTACCAGATCCCATAGATACATTACTTGTCGAAATCTTTCCAATGTCTCTCCTGATACCTTTAAGACCCTTCTCGACAAAATAAATTGGAATCTCCTAAAGGACCTTACACTAGATGAAGCAGTCCAATCGTTTAACTCTATCTTCCTTGATATACTAAACTCTCTTGCACCTCTCCACACTGTAAGAATAAAATCTAAAATATCTCCATGGCTCTCTAAGAAAACCTGCACCCTAATGAGAAATAGGGACAGTTACTGGAAAATCTGGATGAAATATAAACTACCCTCTGACTTGCAAAAATACAAAGAACTTAGAAACCTAACAAAAAAACACATTGCTAAAGATAAAAAGGAATTCTATTTAACCCTCCTATGGCACTAAAATCTAATCCCAGAAAATTTTGGAATTCAATCAACCAAATACTGCACCCAGGTAACCCTTCCTCCCCGAATCCCTACCCTAATAACACACCTGATGAAACTGCCATTATCTTTAACACCTTCTTCACTGAAACTGTAACAAAGACGGTTAATACAAATCCTCCCCAGTTAAGGATTCTAATCTCACAGTCGAATCTCCTAGTTCCAACCCCTCCAAACCCTTTTCTTTGCAATCTGTATCTACTACTTACATCAAATCTCTACTTTCCAGACTAAAACCCTGCTCTTCTTTTGCTGATAACATTCCTTCTTACTTCCTCCAGCTAGCAGCCGATACTCTTGCTTTTCCAGTATCCATCTTAATCAACCGCTCTATCTCTGAAACAAAAGTCCCATCCATCTGGAAAGAATTTTACACATTACCTATCCACAAGGGGAGGTAACTCCCACGTCATATCTAATTTTAGGCCAATAGCTGTTCTGTCACCTCTTTCTAAACTACTTGAAAAATGTATACATAAACAAATTCTACAGTACCTAACACAGAAAAATCTACTACACTCAGCATGGTTTCCGTCGAAAACACAGTGCAACCACTGTCCTTATCTCCTTTACTAATGCTATTTCAATGGCTTGTGATAATAACAAACTGGTGTCCTGCCTATTTCTAGACCTTCCCAAAGCCGTTAATACCATCTCACACACTCTACTTCTGGCTAAACTGACTAATCTCAACTTCTCCACCACCACGGTCTCTTGGTTTTTTAGCTATCTTTCTGATCGATTACAATCGGTGAAATGGCTCTCTGTACTCTCTCCCCCACTCCCTGTAAAAATGGGAGTTCCCCAAGGATCTGTGTTGGGTCCTTTGCTATTTAATATCTTCATCAATTTACTCTATACCTCTTGCTCTCACTCATCGTTTGTACAATATGCAGATGATTCTGCTGTGATAACTATTTCTGACTCTCCCTTTGGTTTTAACTCTACTACTCAGGAAGCCTTTACATCAGTGGAAACCTGGCTCACCAACAACCAATTAATTCTGAATTCCAAAAAAACTAAACTTTTACTCATCCTCTCTAAATCCCTTAACCTTCTAAAAACTAACTTCTCTATACTGTCTCTAAATAAGACTCCAATAGTACCTGAAGCTTGCACCAAACTCCTAGGCGTCACCATAGGTGATCAACTTAAATTTGAATTGCACATAAATAACTGTATTAAGAAGACTCATCAAAAACTAGGCTTTTTATACAGAAACAGAAAGTTTCTCACTTACAAAGCCAAAGTAACTCTATCCCATACTTATCTCCTTCTCAGTCTACTATATGGTTCGCACATACTCACAAATCTAAACACTACTCTCCTAACAAAACTTAATGCAACATACAACAAGGTAGCCAGATTCGCTGCCCAACATACCTATAAAACCCATCACTGTGTCTCACTTCAGCAACTAAACTGGCTGCAACTTCTTAACTTGCTTCTTCCTTCTCATATCCAGATTATACACTCTATATTATACCGACCGTATTACTGCCCTAACTTATCCTTCTATGTATCCCACTACTCTCCAACAAGATAAATTCAAAGCTCTGATCAAGACCTACTGCTTATCTATAAACCTAGGACTAATACAGGATGCAACTTATACAACTATCATCCTACCATTGCATGGAACAAACGTCCTCTTCATATTATATTACTAAATGAACCAAAACAATTCAAATCAGCTGCTGAAGAACACTTAAAAACTCTCTGGTCCTGCCTCTATTTACACCCAACATAAAATAGTCCCCCATCCCTAAGTCTGCCTATTAATTAAACACTACGCCAATCTTTTATCCTCCACTCTCCACTTTTTCCACCTTCCCTAATTTGCCTATCAGTCAGATTTAACTTATATGTATCATCTTAAGTCAAACTCTTCTCTTTTCTAAATTCCTCCTCCACACTGCCACCTGAAAACAAATAATGTTTTATATTGAGCTATTGCTTTTTGACTGTACATTTATATCTCTTCTTCATACACCTTGCATACTATTATAACATGTAAATATATAATAATAATCTAATGTTGTTTATACCATATATTTGCTTCTATGAATATGTTTTCTGTAATTTGTTTTTGTACATTTGTATCTGTAATTTTTTAATTCTAACTGTACTGTATATGTTTTGGAGCGTTTCTCCCTGGACCTCCACTGAAAAAGGGCTATTTTTTTAGCTCATTGGGACTTTCCATGTCAACAAATGTAAAATAAATAAATAAATGCAGCATCATGGATGCTAGACCCAGCCATGAAGGATTTGTTAATTATATATATATATATATATATATATATATATATATATATATATATATATATATATTTATATGTATTGCAATGCTGTTACAGGTCTAGCAGCGTGGCTGGTGACCACAAAGCAAGGATGCGCTGCAGGAAGCAACTTATTGGGTGCAGATAACTGGAAAGGGGCAAAGTCTTTTACAACATATCATTGACTAGATGGAAAAAACAGAAACCTTATGAGGAGAGGACAGAAGTAAGAGGCAAAAGATCTGAGATGTTTTACAAAATCAGTGACAACTGAAAGTCTCTACTCCTCACACATAATGCAAATATACAAACACAGAACTCACACAAGTACACACGTATACAAACATAGAACTCACATAAGTACACACGTACACACAATCTCACACACACACACACAAGCATACAGGCATAAATATTATTTACTTACCTTTCTACTTGCTGGCAGTAGCTCGCAGAGCACCAGTAAAAATTATGCTAAACAAAAAAAAAAAGAAAGAAAAACAAAAGAAAGAAAAGAACACAACTTCCATTCTAGTGCCTGTGCACTCCTAAATTTCCATCCTTTTTTTCACTTTCGGTTTCAGGTTGTCTTAGTCACCTGAAGCAGTCTGATCCAATCAGAAGTGCGTCTCACTGCTTCATGCAACAGTTCGGTAATACCTTTGTTGAGTGACATTTCTGACGTCCTCAGCAAGCACTCACATTGGTGAAATAAGCCTAATGTCAGGCTCCCTTGAAAACAGTCCAACAAGTGAATTAAAGCAATTCCCTTTCTTCTTCTTCTTATCTCTTATCTTACTCTGTGCAAATGTACAGACTTCCATGCACCCAAAACAAATCAGAAAGTTGACTATTACTTTCAAATGAAAAACAATAACTTGACTTTCTGAATTTTTAATTCTGTTTCTTTTCTTTTTTCTTTTTTTGCTTATAATTAGGAGTTTGCAATCCAGTAGCCATTACCACAAGCAGTCCCTGCTCTCTTTGCATTCAGCTTTAAGATTGACTTTGTTCTTTAAAGTGTTTCCCTGTAGCATCTCTGAAGGAGGGTGTGGTCATACACATAGACATCCTCAAATTAGGTGAAACTAGAATAAAATCAACATAGTGTGAGTTTTAAACTGGTGAGAAGATTATGATATGTGTTTTTGGGCTGTAAGGAAAACCTTGAAGCTTGCCAGCAATTAGCAAAAATGTGCTATTACAAACTTGCTGTATGCAGGACTGTTTATTGTACTGGCTGCAAAGTGGGCTAGCCTGTAACCTGTAGAGAGTTTCACTCTGTGTTGAAAGATTTAGTGCTGTCATCAGAAGCTGCTGCTTAACAGAGAAAAGAAGATACTTCATCTGCAAATAGTCAGGAGACTCTGGGGTTATGTTTGAACTTTTCCCAATTGCAAAGTCCTAAAAAAACTGTGTATAAAGTTGCATCTCACATGTTGAATTTAACCTAACTGTTTTCTGGACAGAGCAGGCAGACTAAATGAGTGCCAGACAAACAAACCATACCAGGACTACACGTAGCTAATTTTTTTTTTTTTGCTACTAATGCACTAAAAACTTGTTTTATTAGTAGACTGAATAAAGAGATCTTAAATGTGTTTTTCTTTGTCTTGAAATAACACAAATTGCCACAGGACACACTTTGTTCTGTTTTGCCTAACATCCTTGAATACAAAATTCTTTTCTTTTCTTTTTCTTGTGTCTTCCTGGCAGGTCATATGCAACTCCTCCCTTAAATGTTTTTTTCTTCTAGAGTGAAACTACAGACATTTGTGAACATTATGTAAAGAGACTATACACCTACTGTTTTTTGTGAAGTTTGTTCAGACCTAAAGTCCTAATCAGCTATATTAAGTTAAGAATATGGAGAAGCAAGAGAGTCCTTTTTTCTGGCTTTATTTGAACAACTTAAGACAAACAGACACATCAGATGTTGAGATCCTGCAAGAAAATGTAGCTGCTAAGTCTGTAATAACATATTGGTGCACAACAGGAGACCAGTAATTACTATAATGTATCACAGCCCTGTAACAAGAAATCAGGTTTCTGGCTAGAAGATAGACCCTCAGTTCAGAAGACATCAGCAGAAGTCTTCAGAGCAAGAATTTGTTTTGTAAACATTAGATCCTTAGTGATGATGTGAAGGTGTTCCTACTTACATTTAAGAGGGTAGTCCATTTGGGGATTGGACAAGAATCATCCCAACCATTCCTAAGTGAGAAGGACAAAAGGCTTACACTGGCTTAGAATCCACCAATGTGAATGATTATGAGAAACTAAAATAGGAGATCTTGGCACACATTGACGTCACACCATGCATTAGAACACAGCATTTTCATAACTGGGTCTACATGTCTGAAAACCACAAAGCTTCACAGGTGATTGACCTCATTTACTTGCTCTACAAGTGGCGTTTCAGCCAGCTGAGAACATTGTTCCAAGAGCCATCATATTGATTGCGTTTGTCCACTCCTTCAGGTCCTTAACCATTCACATGACTCAAGGATGGGTTAGCCAAGGATATCCTACCGCCGTCTCTATAGCAGATGGCCAGTTGAATGAACATTACAAAAATGATAGCAAGGCCATGTTTAGAGATACAGAAGGTAATATAGAGACAATGCTACAAAAGGATTTGGTAAGGCCATATTTAGGGGTGAAAATTCTTAAGAAAATTAATATAAAGACTATACTAACAAACTCAGATAAGAAAGTAGGACTTTGGTATAAATGTAAACAAACAAAATGTGTAGATGCTCAGTCTACTCCTTTCTTTTTATTTTGTTTCATGTTACAGATGATTTCAGTTTGGACATTCAGTAAAGAACTGTTTCTTTTCTGAACCATTGAAGTGTGATGTATGTACTTGCATACAGTGTATATGTACATTGAAGTCACAGATTACTTTTGTTGATTGAAATCTTTTATAGAAATATAATATGTGGATAGAGGACAGACATTTACTGGCCCTCTTAATTGTCAAAACATGGTAACTATACTAAATAAAGATTGTTCCTAGCTGCTTAAAATGCTGACAAAACAATTGGAATTGTGTGTCTTCGTGGAGATAAACTAGAGTACTCTACAGATGAGTTAAAACTCTGTACCAAACTAGGTTACAGTAAATAACAACATGGGAATGGTTCCCAGCTGAGCCAATGAAGCATTAGTAGTGTCCAAAGACAGCCGAAAGTCCATCATTTCTCTGTCAAAACTATTAGAACAAACAATAGCCATGCACTTGATGACATGAAAGGTGAAATACAGCTTAAGGCACTAGTAGGTCCTTTAAATACCTTGTACCCAAACCTTGCATAGTCCAGGAAGAAATGTTTTAAAGAATAACCCATCTGCCAACAACAACCAACCCAGATCTTGCAACACCAGGGAGATATGAGAAAATCTAGAAGAACCCATTAAGAACTCTTGTCAGAGAAATCTGAATCCACTGCAGAAGGGCATTCATTTATTGATGTATTTATGAATGTATATATGTATGCATGTATATAAGAGAAGCTGACGGTTGGTCAATCATTCAGAATATCAAACATCTGAAATGCCTACACAATCAGTCGAAAAGGCATTTGACCAAAGAATGCCAGCATTTCTTAATGTAAGATCATAGTGGTTTGGGGATGAGGACTTTACCCTTTTCCCATAGTATTGCAGTCTTGGAGCTGGTATATATAATTAGCTGAGGATGCAAGAGGGGCTTGCCCCCTGCAGAAAACATGTTCCCACTTTGTGTAGTTTCATCTGCAATCAGCTGATGTTCCAACATTCTTGTTCGAGCATTTGGCATTTGAAAATGTGTTTTTGTTTATTGTCCGACACTAATATTTGATGTAAATATATATATATATATATATATATATATATATATATATATATGTTTATTTATTTACCATTTGTTAAACCAGGGTAGAGCACTAGTCCAAATGGACAATTTGCATATGGATTAGAAAGTGTAGATATACAAAACAGGAGTACAATACAAATTCAAACATCAAGCAAGCAGTAATGAAAATATTTACAATTCATAAAGACAGGGTTATCTTTGAATAGAAAACAACTTTTCAGTGCCAAGGCACATACAACAGTGTTTACAGAAGTCCTGCTAAAATTACTGAAGGTGCCTACAAAATATTCCAACTGTAATGACATAAAAAGTAAAAAAAGTTTTGTTTAAAGTTAATTATCACATACTGAAAACTCTAACTTGGCTGTTTTCTTTTTTATTCCAGCCTTTACTGACTGTTTTGTCTTTCTTGAAGTTTTTACTAAATGGTTTGACTATGTGACAATTTTACCCTTTGGTATGGATATTAGTTGGGATATTTTGCAGGCACCTTAATGTGTATCAGAGTCAGCTGGGTTTAAAGACCCTATATTACTGAAGTATAACCAAATTATCCACTTATGCTATGCTGATAAGGTCAATAAAAACCGCAAAATCTGCATGCCCAAAGTTAGTGGGCTTTGGCTTTATTGACCTGGATGTAACTATCAAGACTTAAAAAAGTCTTGAGCATTCAGAAGTCATGTAGCTAAAACATTTGATGTCCTTAAGAGGTCAATTAAGCAATAAGCCATGCCTGGGTGTGGGTAATGCTGGATTTACCCACGGTTGGTGAGGGTGAAGCCCGAGTGGCCAAACAAAGACAACCATGGGTAAATCCAGCATTACCCATACCCAAAAGTGAGTTATTGCTATTATACAATGGCATTATTTAAGGAAAAAAATACTTACTTTTCTTAAATAATAGCATTGTATAATGCCTCCGTGCTGCCCTTCCACAGCTGTCTGGTATTCTGTGGCAGTTCTGATGTACTGCGCATGCGTATGCGTATGCAGTACATCAGAGCTGTGTATGGAAGCAATGGAGAAAACAAGATCTCGGTTGCTTTTTAGAAAGTGTCTCGCTATGTTAAAGGAGTTTAACATAGTGAGATAGCTTTAAAAAAAGCAACGGAGAAAGGAATCTTTTTTTTTAAGCTATCTCACTATGTTAAGCTCCTTTAACATAGTGAGACCCTTCCTAAAAAGCAACGGAGATCTTCCGTTCTCTGTTGCTGTAACAAAAAAAAAAAAGAGAGATTATACTAATGGAAAAAGCCCGGGTGACCAGACCTTTTCCCATTAGTATAAGTCTGATTTACAACATGCATGCTGACCAATCAGTGTGCATGTTTTGGAATATTAATGTTTTTTTTTTGTATAATTGCATATATCTCATGGGCCTCCATTACAGGAGGTTTAAGGTAATTACACTGAAAACTCTAGCTGGGCTGAGTGGCTGAGTTTTTCTTGCAGTATGTCTGTATGTGTATATATATATATATATATATATATATATATATATATATATATATATATATATGGGTACGTATCACTTCACCTAAAACTCATTTCACCTAAACTCAATTCACCTAAACCAAATCACCTAAAGTTCATTTCACCTAAAACTCATTTCACTGACAAGTAGTACAATAAGACATATCAAAGGTATATGTCCTTTCCCCCACTGTAGTGCGATCCTGGTGTTAGTATATACAGTTAGGGGGAGTGTGGGAGCGTGTGGGGCATAGCCCCCCACTTATTTTGGTTTTATGTTGTCTGGTTTTGTTTTATATTATTTGGTAAAAGCCAACTAGATGGGGGGTGCACCCCCCCTTACTATATATACTAATACCAGGATCGCACTACAGGGGGGGGGAAAGACATATACCTTTGATATGTCTTATTGTGCTGCTTGTCAGTGAAATGAGTTTTAGGTGAAATGAGTTTTAGGTGAAGTGATACTCACCCACATAGATATATATATATATATATATATATATATATATATATATATATATATATATAAACAATAAATAACCTAAACAGCAAAGATCATAAAGTCAACCACAAAGAGTCAGCTTTGCAAATGCCAACACACTACTATGCATATTCAAAGCAAAAATCTTGGCATATGCAAAACAACTCCACAAAATAGCAGCCTGTGCAGTTGATTACATTTTGTCCACTAAACAGATGTTAACCAAAAGTGGATTTGATTAAAGTCATTGTCCCCATTTATGAATAGATAGAGAGATAGATAGATAGATAGATAGATAGATAGATAGATAGATAGATAGATAGATAGATAGATAGAGACAGAGAGATATAGATAGCTATAGATTTAGATAAATATATAGATAAATGGCATAATGGTTAAGGCCTTCGCCTCCTATGCACAAGGTACAAGATTAGATGCTGACCTCAAGCCAATGCCTGTTTGGAGATTGCATGTTCTCCCTGGGTCACTGTGGGGTTCTTCTCATTGTGAGAAACATGCTGAGTGTTTCCAACTCAAAAGCACCAGTGAATGGAGCTGTGGGCAGTAGCATAGAATCTACATGGTGCTCTATAGGGGAATATTTGTACAGACTAACCATTTTGGGCATCTAATCTGGTGCACAGTGTCCTCAAGGTAGGAGAACACATATCACAGACTGTGCGCTGTGGCAGTGCTAGCTACTCAACAGTGTAAAATATTGCTCTAGGTGCTTCAGTCATATTGACTAATGTTGCCTAATGGGCATGAGGATTTGCCGAGGATAAATGGTTATGAACCTGCCTACTCCGACCTACTCCTGGGATCCAAGCTAATGGTGGGAGGGGTGTATGTGCACCTATTGGCCAGTGTGTGCCACCGTAAAGTCCAGCAGCCCTGGGTTAATAAGCTACTGCCCGGCCAGTGTCCAGTTGCCTAGTATGTGTTACCTGGGACAGATTTGTTGAGCAAATGCTAGACATAAAACCAGTCAACCTCCCAAACATAAACCAATAATTGCTACACTTAATGTAACTTCACTGACAGGATGGAGGTTGGAAGTGAATGATACAGTGGTAAAGAGGAAGCTGGACATCCTGTGTATCCAAGAGATAAGACGGAAGGGCAGTATGGCAAAGGCATTTGACTTGGGATCCAGAGTCTACTACTCAGGAGGAGGACAGGCTATGGTGTGGGAATTGTTTTGACAGAGAGGCTTCAGAAGGCAGTGAAGAATGTGATCAGTATTAGTGACAGACTCACATCAATTAGACTCTAGTCTAATGATAGGACAGTATTCATAATCTTAGCCTATGCCACACAGTAGGGATGTTATAGTGAAGAGAAGAATACATTCAGAAAGCAGTTGGAGGACTTACTAGATAATGCAGTTGGCATTCATAATGGGTGATTTGAATGCACACATATTGGGTCAGACAGAACAGGATATGAAGACTACCCGGGTTCACATGGAAGAGGCAACAGGAAAAATAAAAGAGAGGCCATTCTAGGCTTCTCTCTGGCAGATGGCTTGATATTAGTCAACACATGGTTCAGAAGGATAGACAACAAGATCACATACAATAATGGCTAACATGCAGCTCATGTAGACTTTCTTTAGTAAGAAAAGGGCACTGGGATAGAATCAGTGATTGCAAAGTCATCCCCAGTAAAACAGCTGTCCCACAACATAAGCTGCAGTGGTCAGAGAAGGCTCTAAGATCAACACAGACTTGGCTGAAGACCTGGAATTTGACTGGAGACAAAGCACAATAATTCAAGGGACTACTCAGGGTTTTAGCACCCCAAGAACAGGAGGAAGTAAGTTAGGTATAAGAAGAATAGTAACATCTCAAAACAGCATGTGCGAAGACTACAGAACAGATATATTGCTGAGCTAGGTATGGAAATAAGGAACATAAGGAAATCTGGTGATGGAATGCAGAAGTCCAGGAAGTCATCAAAAGAAAGAAGAGTGCTGGAAAAACACGGAGATAGAAAAGACAGACCAGGCTATAAAGGAATACAGGTCAGCTAACAAACAGGCTAAGAAAGAAGTTGCAATAGTAAAGAATGGGGCATCAGAGGCACTATATACCATCTTCTGGAAAGTGGCTGAATAGGGGGCACAAAAAAACTGTATAAGGTTGCAAGGCAAAGACAGAAAGATAGACACTTTTCTTAAGAGCTGCTAGCAGCAACCTGCTCACCCATCAACAGAACATCACAGACAGATGGAAGGAGTATTTCCAGTAACTTCAAGAAAACCCCACAGAAGCTGTACTGCTCCCAGACACAGCCTACGATGACAGAAGAAGAGGAGCCCACCCTTGAAGAAGTAAAAATAGCACCAAGGAAAATGAAGTCAGGGAAAGCATCAGGCTCAGATAAGGTCACAGCAGATATGATAAAGATGCTCGGTGAGATAGGGGAGAAATGGCTCCTGAGGGTACTCATAGCAGTGTGTAGAGAGAAAGCTATATCACAGATACCTGGAGAATAAGCACACATGTGCCAGTGTACAAGAACACAGGTGACATCCACAGCTTTGGGCAGTACAAAGGTATCACATTCCTGTCACATGGCATGAAAGTTCTGGAGAGGGTGATTGATAAATGGGTATGCAGATTAGTAAAAAGTAAGATGGGAGATGAGTAGCTCAGACTCAGATCAGGATGCAGCACTACTGACACAATGTTTGCAGTGAGACAGATAGTTGAGAAGAAGCTGGAAATGAGGGAAGAGTCCAGCTGGGCATTCCCAGACTTGGAGAAAGCATATAAACAAAGTCCCAAGAAAGCTGATTTGGGCAGTTCTGAGGTGGTTTAAAGTATAAAAATATGTGGATAAAATCAAAGAGAACAGATTATGGTAGATTTGGCATGTGCAGAAAAGCAGAAAACAATCTGTTGAAGAAAAATTGGGACAGACAGAAAGAAGTCTAGAGTAAAGATGTCCAGCAAAGAGGTAGATGGATTGTGTGAGGGAAGATCTGTGACAGTCAGGCATGAGTGTTGTAGAAGGCCAAGAATGTGGCATTGAAACAAGAGAGATGGCGACAGTCATCACAACACCCTGAACCCCCATGTCAAAAATGGAAAAAAAGGGGGGTAGATGATCATGATGATGATGTATATATACAGCTAGATGTAGATAGATATAGATTTAGTTATATATATGTTATTTAGGTTTACTATCAGATGTTCAAAGCGAACTCCGTCGACTGTACTTTTGTCGAACACGGAAGTTCGAAAACGGTAATATCGAACACCAAAAGCCAACCTAGGAATGGGTTTTAGCATGGGTTGAGATAGGGAAGAGGTTTGTAGTTAGGCAAAAACACTGAACACCTATCTCAACCCATGTTAAAACTATTCCTAGGTTGGCTTTTGGTGTTCGATATTACCATTTTCGAAATTCCATGTTCAACAAAAGTGCAGTCGACGGAGTTCACTTCGAACATCTGATAGTAAACCGTTATTTATGTATATATATGTATATAAACTAACACTGAAGTTCTGTCTTTTGTATGTTGAGGTGCTTGATGTGATATGGACTACAATGCTCTCAGGACAGACCAAAAGGTTTCAACATAAGTAGGTCAAATAACATAAAAATAATTACACAGTATTACCCCCCCCCCCGCCTCGTTTACATTGTGAACATGCTGGTTCTCTAGGAAAAATACGTAACAAGCAGTGTTAATGCTGATCAGCTATAGACTCTTCTCGGAATATTCAAGTGCAGTTTAATTTCCAGCGATACAGGATAATATTGAATGTTTTATAGTACTGTGTCTCTTTTCCCATTTTAATATGACAAAACAATGTAAAAATGCTAACACTTACCATGACCAGCTTTGTCTGTAAATATTTGGTTTATAACTATTTTGTCATATTTGGTCTTCATGCCTAAGTAAACAAAGTTATTCACTGCTATTATTACTTGTCATTTATTTTGTCTGCTTGACATGGATCAGTGAGTTACTATACCTTCCCTGGAATTCAGAAAGGCTTGCTGGGATTTGGAAGCATAGAATGTTTCCACATTATAGTAAGCCTTTCTGATTCAGGGACCTGTCTACAATTACTGTTACCCAGTAGAGATGGCTGTAGAGTAGCGATCAGTCCCATTGGGGATACTGCAAGCTAATGTAGCAATTGTAGGAGTTGCTAATGCTAATTAGGCATGTTGTCTCCTCCAGAATGGCTGAGCACAGCAGTTCACAGAAGCACTCTGCAAAGTTAACTTTTTTCTCTTAGCAGGAAAAGGTGATCAGTTTATTTTGATTTTATTCATCCATCCACTACTATGAGCATAATAGTGATACAAGTAAGCATGGTGGAGTGCTGGGTGTATGCATGCATCTGTGTGTAAGTCCATGTGCATCTGTAGGGGCATGACTGCTATTGAATAGGTATGTGTGTGTCTATCTGTTTGGATGGTCACACTAAGGAAGGTTGGTATGGGGTGCCAAGTTGAGTGTATGTGTGTGTGTGTGTGTGTGTGTGTGTGTGTGTGTGTGTGTGTGTGTGTGTGTGTGTGTGTGTGTTTGTGTGTGTGTGTGTGAGAGTGAGTATATCCATATGTGTATGTATGTGGGGGTACCTATGCTACTGCACTGCATCAGGCAATATGGAGAACACTAGTCAAGTTAAATCTGACAGTGCAGTCTTTGATTCAGAAACATGGTATTGAGCTAGTAATGAGGTGCATCTCTGTGGCTTTACCATGTATCTGATTCAGATTTTCTACTTTGCACTAACTGGCCAACCTGCATTTGTCAATTAACACAGACAAAGAGAATCTTTATAAATCTAGCCCCAATGGAGTCAGTAAATGTAAACTGTATTAATGAAATAAAATGCATCTCTTAAACTTACTGTGGCACCAGGGCTAAAGCCAAGTTAAGAAAACTGATTTAAAGACATTATGTATTTTTCTGGAAGAACTGGTTTAATACTTTTGCTGTGGGAAAGCAAGCACTTAAATAAGCACATGCAGTGTTCTCTGAAAAAGGAAATAATGTGATATCTGAGCTTTGGCCAGCTAAGTTCTACCTGAAATCAACTGGATGTATAAGTGAATTTATGTACACTTTTATCTGCTCTTTTTCATATAGTACTGCATTTAATGTATTTATTTGTGTTTCTCACTGAATATTAACTCAACTGAAGTTGTGGCTGTGTCTCTACAGAGTACTTGTTAGAATTTCTGTGTAGCCATTGATAGCAGTGGGGGGTAGTTTCACCTCATCACTGATATTCTGTCCTGCCTTATATAAGTGGTACATTTTGAGTTATTTCTGCTTAATATCTGAGCTTTGGCCAGCTAAGATCTACCTGAAATCAACTGGACATATAAGTGAATTTAAGTACACTTTTATCTGCTCTTTTTCATATAGTACCACATTTAATTTATTTATTTGTGTTTCTCACTGAGTACGCCACGGTGGTGCAGTGGTTAGCATTGCCGCCTCACAGCAAGAGGTTCTCCTGATCGATTCTCGGCTGGAGCACCTTCTGTGTGGAGTCTGCATGTCCTCCCTGTAGTCGAGTGATACTAAAGACATGTAGGTAGGTGCGAGCATGAATGGGCATGCCTTCTTTTAAGATTGGGCATTGAGCTGGCAACTCGGCACTGTAAAAATCCACTGCCAATCATGAGCGGACTGGAGTTCCACTGTGGCGACCCTTAACCAGGAAAAGCCAAAAGACTTTATTTGTGTTTCTCACTGAATATTAACTCAACTGAAGTTGTGGCTGTGTCTCTACAGCGTACTTGTTAGAATTTCTGTGTAGCCATTGATAGCAGTGGGGGGTAGTTTCACCTCATCACTGATATTCTGTACTGCCTTATATAAGTGGTACATTTTGGGTTATTTCTGCTTAATATCTGAGCTTTGGCTGGCTAAGATCTACTTGAAATCAGCTGGATGTATAAGTGAATTTAAGTACACCTTTATCTGCTTTTTTCATATAGTACTGCATTTAATTTATTTATTTGTGTTTCTCACTGAATATTAACTCAACTAAAGTTGTGGTTGTGTCTCTACAGTTAGTTCCGCACCCACCCTCCCTGTTCTTGTTTTGGTGTAAATGTTGGGGGCTTTGAAATTGCCCTCCCCTCTTGTAAATTTGTATTTGGATACTCCTTCGTGGCCCATCTCATTTGCTCATTCAACTGAGGGCAGTGAGATCATATTCTGATTTCACGCACTCCTACTGTGTACAAAGCGAGCATTTGGGAAGGACAATCCCTGTAGCCTCTTAATCCTGCTCTGTTCCCTCCCTCAAAAAAAAAATAAATAAATAAATAAATAAAATATATATATATATTCTTTATTCAGCTGCTCTTACTGTAAGTGTCTTAGTTGCTGTTTTGTGTGCTATCTGTTCAGTCGCTCTTACTCTGCACTTATTACGCTTGTTAGTAGCCTTCTAACTTACTGCCTTCTGCACGTGTATTTTAGTCATTTATTAATTTAATTGCATTTATTTAAACTGTATTTGCCGTAATATTGCTACACACTCAAGTGTGCTAGCCTGTACTGCAATTTGAATTGTATTTACTGTTGTTTTAGCTGCTTTTCTGTAAAAAAAAAAATTCTAAACTTGTTTCCTGCCTTTCCTGTAACTAGTCTAGTCCAGGCCCAGACTTGCTGTATCCAGGACTGTTGGTAAGCTCTGAGCCCCCCAAGCCTTTCTGTGTTGGAAGGAAGCCTTCTAGTTTATCAGTGGCAGTGCTAGGCACTAGGTAGCCTATCTACCATGGGAAGAGTGGGTTTTGGTCCAGAAATTGTAGTTCATTGGCCGTTTGAGCAGCTTTTCCATCTATTTCTACTTTCTGGTTTAAAAGCCCAAGTCTGCATTTGGTCCCGGCCTTTCCTGTAACTAGTGTAGTCCAGGTACAGATTTGCTATATCCAGGACTGTTGGTAAGCTTCTGAGCCCCCCCCCCCCAAGCCCTTCTGTGTTGGAGAGAAGCCTTCTAGCTTATCAGTTCGAGTGGTAAGCACTAGGTAACCTATCTACCACAGAAGGAGTGGTTTCTGGCCCAGAAATTATAGTTTATTGGCCATTTGGGAAGCTTTTCCATATCTTTCAACCTTCTGATTTCCTGTTACTAGTCTAGTCCAGGTACAGATTTGCTGTATCCAGGACTCTTTGTATGCTTCTGAGCCCCCCAAGCCTTTCTGTGTTGCAGGGAAGCCTTCTAGCTTATCAGTGGGAGTGGTAATCACTAGGTAGCCTATCCTCCAGGGGAAGAGTGAGTTTTTGCCCAGAAATTGTAGTTTATTGGCCATTTGAGCAGTTTTCCATCTCTTTCAACTTGCTGGCTTAAAAGCCTGCGTTTGCATATGTTCCCAAACTTTTCTGTAACTAGTCTAGTCCAGGTACAGATTTGCTGTATCCAGGACTCTTTGTAAGCTTCTGAGCCGCCTCAAGCATCTCTGTGTTGGAGGGAAGCCTTCTAGGTTATCAGTGGGAGTGGTAAGCATTAGGTAGCCTATCTACCACAAGAAGAGTGGTTCCTGGCCCAGAAATTGTAGCTATTGGCTGTTTGGGCAGTTTTTTCCATCTCATTCAACTTTCTGGTTTAAAAGCCACACTTGCGCTTGTTTCCCACCTTTTCTGCAACTAGCCTAGTCCAGATATACAGTTGCTGTATCCAGTACTGTTGGTAAGCTTCTGAGTCCAGCAAGCCTTTCTGCGTTGGAGGAAAGCCTACTAGCTTATCAGTGGGAGTGGTAAGCACTAGGTAGCCTGTCTACCACAAGAGGAGTGGTTCTTGGCCCGGAAATTGTAGTTTATTGACCATTTGGACAGTTTGCCCATCTCTTTCAACTTTCTGGTTTAAAAGACCACAGCTGCGCTTGTTTCCCATCTTTCCTGTAACTAACCTACTGGGAAGCACTAGAAAGCCTTAAACTGATACAAACCTTCTAGCTTAGAAGAGAGACTTTGGAGTGATTATGTATCAGTTTTCTGTACTTTCTTGCTGTACTTAACTGTTTTCCGCCTAAATGCCGATTTCCCAGTCTTTATTGTGATTTAAATGCTTGTTTTTTTCACATATTGTACTTATTTGACTGCCTGCACTTTTAAAAAGTCATTTTTTTGTTTAAATAATTTGTTTAGCAGTTGTAGGCTACACACACTAAAGTGTGATAGCCTTTTCTGATAGTTTGTAGTTGTTTAAAGCTGTTTTAAGTGTATTTATTACTGTTTTAGCCTTATCTTTAAAAAAAAAATTAAAAAAAAAAACCAAAAACATTCCTTGTTTCCCACCTTTCTAAGCTAGTATAGTCCAGTTTTCAGGCTAGTGCTGAATTCAGGGCTGTGTTACAAGTTTCTGAGTTGCCCATACCTTACTTTGGATAGAAGGAAGTTTCTCTGTTCACCTGTGAGAGAGGGGAGCTTTGAGTAGCCTATCTGTCCCTGTAGGAGTGGTTCCAGCTCAGAAGTTAGTAGTTTATTGGCATTTTGGGCTAATTTCTATCTCTTTCATTTCCCTGCTATAAAAACCATGTTTGCATGGTTTTGCACACCGGGCAGTGCCGTTTAGCTAGGGTTAAATTATTCCCGGCTTCACTAAGTCTCCTCTTCAGTTTTTCCCTTGAAACTAGTCTAACTCTCAACCCAAGCACTCAAAAAGCATCCTACAGCCCCGCACTTTCTCAGACCTAATAGCAAGCACTAATATACCCTGAAACTTGATTGCCCAGCAGGACAAGGCTCTTTATTCACCCCTCACCAACCTAGTGACTAAGCAGCTCACCCTACTATTCAGGCATGACCAAAGGGCAATTTCAGGTGTACTCTCCAGTCCAGCTGGTGAATCTGAGTATCCTGAGGCAATGTTACAACTGCCTCATGTATACAGACAACCCTCTCCTCCTACCACAAAACACTAACATACGCGAGAGATGCAATTATACAGCCAAACTGGAAGCTAAGCTGTCTCCGCCATGACTAGAACAGAAAGTCAAGAGGAGAAGGTTAATACTTGCACCACACCTCCAGCCACACATAGGCCTACTAAACCAGCACTGGCAAAAAAATACACATAAATACACAAAATCATACTCAGAGGCTCTAAATAAAAACCTGCAAAAGCATCAGAGACCTCCAAAGCAGACACCCAAACAACCTGCACCTCCCGTCACAAACCAGACAACACATAAAACACAAAATCAGTGTGGCGCACAATCACAGCCCTTAAGGCGAAATAACATACCTAACACACTAGTAATAGGTGATTCTATAGTCAGGCACACTGACATCCCACTCACTAGGCTGGACAAGCAGACGGTTACTGTTAGCTGCCTGTCGGGAGCCAGAATCTGCCACATAACACAAGGACTCAGGTCACTCCAGAACAAGTACAAATATGACTCTGTCATTGTTCATGTTGGTGTGAATAACCTGAGATGTACCTCCCTGGACTACATGAAAAGAGACATGGAAGAGCTCTCTGATCATGTAGCCCAGGCTGTTATGACCCTGACCCTGAGTAGCATCCTGCCCTCACCAAGAATGATACCTCAGTATAAAGAAAAAAAATATCAATTTCAACAATTGGCTAAGCTTCTAGTGTCATTCAAAGAGGATTCAGTGTCTGTCAGCCTGGGATGACATGCTTGACAAGCCGCATGGCTTTGCAAGAGATGGCTTGCACCTGTCACCCCTAGGCTTTTGAACACTGGCCAAGGATCTTGCTGCTCCCGTAGTGCCTTTTTTAGGCAAGGCTCAAAAGTCAAACCCACCTCCGTAAACAGCACAATTAACAAAAAAACGAGGGTTATGCTACTCAATGCCAGGAGTTTAAATCTCAAAATGCATGCGCACAAAGCACTCCTCAGTATGGAGAACATCGACATATGTGCAGTAACTGAAACCTGGTTCAAGGATCCAGAGAGCACCCCAGCACTACCGGGCTACAACTCACACCACACATTTTGACCACAGAACACAGACCGAAACACAAAAGGATGGGGTGTATCCATATTCATCACGGATACCTACACCTCCAGGTTAGTGGTGCAGCATGATACCTCTAAGATCATCCATGTGCAACTAACATCGAGCAAATCTGCAATGCAAATTGTGGCCTGCTACAGATCACCCTCCATGATGCAAGACCACCACTCAGCCTTTCTAGAGACACTGGAAAACATGAAGGTCCTACCGAACACCGTGATATTGGGTGATTTCAATTACTCTACCATTAATTGGGAAAACTACTCGAGTATAAACTCCCAGGCCCAGCGCTTCCTGGAATTCATCAACTCAAATGCCCTGGATCACCTGGTAAACTCCCGTACCAGAGGTGAAAACATATTAGACCTGGTCATCACCAACATGGATGACAGGTGTTCCACACCGCAGGTCAACCCATCACTGTGGATGTCAACACCACACCACCACCCCCAACTAAGAAAACGACAGTAAAAAACTTTTCTAAAGCAAACTTCACCTTACTTAAGACAGAGGCGGCAAGTTTCACAGCTCCCACGCTAAAGGATAATGCTATCCAAGATGCAGAAACCTTTACAAATACACTCTATGAGCACCTACAAGGATGCATGGATTGTGCCATCCCTAGCAAAACCAAGACTCACTCCTCTAAGAGAAGGAGAACAGTCTGGTGGACCCCTGCCATAAACAGGCTATACAACAATAGGATAAAACTAGTTTAGAATAAAAGCAAATCCCAAAAAGGAAAGACATCCCAAATCAGTATCAGTAAGAAACTAAGGTCCCTCATAAAATCATCCAAGGCTAACTTCGAAAGAAAAATAGCCAAGGATTCAAAAGATAACCACAAAGCCTTCTTTAGCTATGTTAAGAACCTAAGTGGCAACTCACAGATATGCACTGTACTACTGTAAAACAGCACAAAATATACTGAACCTACTGATATTGCCAACATCCTGGCAGGTAGATTCAGTGCAAACTTCACCCCATCTCACCCCCAAAAGGGCTTACAACAGTACCAGAAAAGTGCCGTGTCCTGGAAATCACAGTTGCACAGGTGAAAACAGCCCTTTCAAAAGCCAAAAACACAGCATCAATGGGGCCAGATGGTGTCCCAGGCTGCGTCTTCCATGAACTACAGAACGAACTAACCCCCCACCTAAACACACTGTTCAGCCTCAGCCTATCCACAGGCTATGTGCCCATAGAATGGAGCACAGCAACCGTTATTCCAGTCCACAAAGGAGGGGCCACAACTGACCCTGGTAACTATCACCCCATAAGCCTGACTAGCCTGGTCTGCAAGTCTATGGAGCACATCATCATGGAACTCATTAACAAAGACAATGGAAACCTCCAAACACTTGACCCAACCCAGTCTGGCTTTATTAAGGGCAGATCATGCCTAGTAAACCTGGTTGACTTCTTCGAGATAGTCACCAAGGCCATAGATGAGGGAAAGGTGGTTCACACAGCCTACCTTGACCTCGCCAAGACTTTCAACACCATTCCCCACTCGGGTATTACAGAAAAACTCACCAGCCTGAACATAAACCCCTACATCACGAGATGGGTTGCCAATTGGCTTACAGACAGAACTCACACGGTAAGAATAGCAGGCTCCAGGTCCAACTCTAAATCAGTCACAAGGCTCTGTCCTGAGACCCCTACTGTTCAGCATATACTTCTCAGAAGTACAGACAAACACAGGAGGACTATGGCTAACCAAGTTCACTGATGACTGCAAACTGGGAGCCATAATTGACTCTCCGGCTGACACGGACATCCTCCAAAAGGGCCTTACTGAGACAGACACCTGGTGTCATAGTCATGGCCTCAAGCTAAATGCCAAAAAATGCATAGTCATCCCATTTGGGAAAAACAAAACACCCACGAATTGCCACATAGTAGCAGCTCCCTTAATACAGAAGAGGTAATAAGAGATCTGGGGACCCAGGTAGATAATAATCTCTCCTTTGACAATCATATTGCCAAAGTAGTTAGGAAATCCTACTTTGTGGCCCATCTAATTACTAAAGGGTTCGCATCTAGAAATAAAGAGGTTATAGTGCCCCTCTACTCATCACTTATCAGACCCATCATAGAGTACAATGCCCCATCTGGGATGTACCTCACAAGACACTTCCAACAGCTGGAAAGACCACAAAAGTACCTCACCAAAAGGATTACTGGCCTCAAACATATGTCCTATGCAGCCTGACTGAAAAAACTCCGACTGTACTCAGTGGCATATCACTTACTCAGATGTGATCTCTGCCTGACTTACAAAGCCATGTCCAACTCAGAATTCATGGACATGCTCCACCTAAAGAAATCCAAGTCACTGCGAGCCACATGCTCTAGCGAGTTAAACCTCACCACAACAATAAACAGAACATGCTGGAGGGATAGATTCCTATCACAGAGACTCCCATGTTTTGGAACAAAATTCCAAACTATGTTAGGCTGACCCCCTCACTAACACTCTTCAAGAGAAACCTTGACGAGTGGATGGGTAACAGAAAATACCCCACTTGGATCACTTCATTGGCTCTGCTTGGCAGAGGATCGGTTAATTAATCAATGTGGCGGCGAAAGCCGACACACTCTGGCTAGGCTTATAAATGCACTCAGGCAGATAGCCTAGTACCTACCTATGAACCTAATACCTTCTAAAGAACAGAAAAGAGGTGTTGACCTGAAATATATATACATATGTGAGACTGGACTTGGTTCTACCTTGTCTTGGCTTGGAAGATATTAAGGCAATCACTTGTCTGCTGTCTGCAGTTTTGGCCTGAAGCAAGAAATAGTTAGATTAATTTATCTTACTTACATTTTCATTAAAGTTAATTAGTATTTTGGTATTTCATGTGCACTTTCGTATTCATCTATAACTGTAACTGCACCATTTGCCTTATTGTTTGAATAAAGTTCATTTATTCTCTTTTAAATTATTGTGGCTGGTCTTTTTATTCATATATATCTGTGTGTGTGTGTGTGTGTGTGTGTGTGTGTGTGTGTGTGGCACACACACACACACACACACACACACACACACACACAC
The DNA here is from genome assembly GCF_019279795.1 of Protopterus annectens. NCBI lineage: Eukaryota > Metazoa > Chordata > Ceratodontiformes > Protopteridae > Protopterus > Protopterus annectens. Next base: position 1,961,328,974 of record NC_056728.1, read on the forward strand.
ACACACACACACACACACACACGCACACACGCTCACATGCACACACACACACACAAAAAAAGCTTGTGTGAATGTCAATTTCCATTGGTAAGAGCCTATAGAAACCACATTGGTTCACAGAGAGAGAGGGGGGATAAATGAGATTGGGAGTGGTATGCCAAGGACTTAGATCTTTAAGTCTCATGCGTGCAGACTTATCTGGGGGGGTGGGTTATGGTGAAAGCATATATAAAGAACAGCAAAAGAACAGTGCATATTCTCTTTATGGGCCTGAGGCCAGGTTGCATTTTTAAATTAATTATTGAGTTAAATATGTCTGCATATACTTTATTTTCTTTTTACCTGATTTGATACTAGTAACATGACTAGACAAAGAATACCCTTGTGCTAACTGCAACCTTTTCTATACATTAGTGGCAATGGTGGCATGAATCTTAAACATTTTAAGTGGCATTGGTGGGATTCCTATCCTATATTTGCCACCATTCATCACATATTTGGTGGTTATAGTAAAATGTATATTCCATCCAGCCTCCTGGTCATCTTATATTTAGTTAGCGCTGGTTGTATTCAAACCCCATCCATAACATTGTTTCTCAGACATGCCTAAACTATCAATTGGAAATGGAAAGTGCATACCTGAAGAGGTGTATGTTACTATCTTATTTTGCACATAGCTGTTTTTACAGTGTAATATTAAATCACCAGAGTATAAGGTAAGTCAAATTGGTACAGTACAATGCATTTGAAAATAATCATGACAATAACATGTTAGCTCATAAGTATGCACAATAATTGGTCTTGTCTGTGATCCTATATTAAAATTGCAGCAGAAAAAATAATTATTTCTCTTTATGCACGATCAGAAGACTGTCAGTAAAAACAAAACTTGAATTAAGACTTGTTTTTCATTATTTGGTAGTTTTTCTAAATTTTTTCTTTGTGTTATTTTTTGCAATTTAGGTTCAGCTTCATGAGAAAAGAATTAATGCAGATTTTCAAATATTCCTGACCAATAACACAGAGAAAACAGTTTCGAACTTCTGGGCAGCCACTGATACTTTAGCTGCACAGGTATGATGTAAGAATGTCTGTTTCTTTATTTATGTCTTTCTACTAAAAACCAAGTATTGTGGTCTAAAAAAAGTCTGTGCATTTATGGAAAGGAAAAAAGAAAGCAGTCATACCACGTCCATTTTTAAACTATTTTCCTTCTTTATGTTTGGGCATGTGTGCTTCTGTGATAAAAAATGTGCATCATGGCTGACGCTTTCAAGTTGCATATTCATTTAAGCAAGGCTAATTGAATGTAAAAAAGCTACTTCTTTCAGATTTGATCACTTTTAAGTTTTGGGTTAAATTCAGGCTTTTATGCTAAACTGCTCTTTTGTCATTTTTTTTTATAAAATAAGATTAAAACTATGAAAACCTATACAAAATATGTAGTATGCAAAGACAGAAAATGTCTGATATAGAAGTATCATACGCAAAATATGCTGATTTGGAAAAGGAATGCAAAACTTACTTTTTCATTTATGTAGCATTTATTAGCCTTGAAGTATAGCATAGAGTCACATATCTGATATTTTTCTAGTTAATTGAAGTCTTCAAGATGCACATTATACAAGTTAAGGCTGTGACTTAGCTGTGTATGATGCCATATTTGTGTATACTGATAATCTGCTATATTTCATCAGTGAAGTTTTTTGTCTTTATTGTTTATATGGCCCTAGGTATAGTTCTCCTAACTGATAAACAGAGTGACCTAACTAATTGGAAGGATTGTTCATCTTACGTCATCCAGACAATAATGTAATGATGTTAAAAACTGCATAAAAGTAATGTCAGCAGCATTCCCCAGATTTAATATACAATGACCAAATCAAAGGCAAGTCATATTTAGAAGTTACTGCAAATTGTCTGAAAATACAAGACAGAAATCTAATTCAGAGGAAACTGTTTCTGCTTCAGCTCATTTATTCATTATTTTATTGTATTGATGTTTGTTTACAAGGATGGTCCAACTAGTTGAGTTATCCATTTTTATTGGATGCCTGGGGAGAAAAGCTCCACAATACATAAAATAAGGATTTATACAGTACATTGAAATATTGTAGAATTAGATTTAACAATCAAAAATCAGAGCAATACAGACATTAAAATTAAAATTGATATACTAATAACCAAAGAAAGTTGGCAAGGCAGAAGCACAAATAAAACTAATCATCACAAAAATGCCTTTACTATGGTACCCACAGACCTCACAGAACACTCAAGAGGAAAAAGCAAACCAAAGTTTATATTCATTAATTGCTTTCATCTTAAAATAGGACTTCTTCAGAATAACAAATATACTTCTAAGGCCAGTATTTATACAGAATTCAAAATCATTCAAAAGCAGAAGTTTTACATCACTTCCTGTTACTTTACCTTTAAAATACTTAAAGTGACAGTTCACTGTTTTCTATTGCATTGGTTATAATTTACCACACATAAGTTAAAAAAATACTGTTTAAGAATCCTGCCTTATCCAAAATAGTCAAGAATTTTATATTGCATTTTATAAAAATGTATAAATATGTAAATATATAACCTTGCATATTTCGAAGAAAATCCCACCCTCCTAAACAAAAACTATCAAGTAAGAACCCAATTACAAAAACTAGAAACACAGCAAATCAGAATATCATCCCCTGAGTCACACTTACAGCTTTGCAGCTCTCATTTTTCAGAACTGGAGATAGGGAGATCTGGTTGTTGTAATCTACTGTGTTTCTATATCAAAGCAGATTCATATTTTCATGAAAGTGCATAAATTGACCCAGGTAATCAGTACACTAACAATAAAAATTAATAACATGAATAAACTGGTAGTGGATTCTTGTCATCTGTATTCCTTTACCTACTAGTCATCATTTGAAATGTTGTGTAGTGTTAGCACCTGTTTATAAACAGAACAGCATAACAGAATAAATGAGTTTGACAGAAGAGTTACTTAAATGACTACCATGAAAATTTCATATTAAAATTTCTTACAAAAAATATAATCCTGCAAACCAATAAATAAGTCACAATATGCAAAGGAAAAAAAATGACATTGCAATGTGTTACACAATGTACAACTGTTATACATAACCCACTAAATGTAAAGTTTAAACTGCAAAA
>NC_056728.1:1961334638-1961352138 GCF_019279795.1 Protopterus annectens
CATATTTCTATACCCCAGGAATTTTCTGCTCTTGCATGACTGTAGATCATATGTCCTGTCGACCAAAGTGTGTTGAAAAACAAAGGGTGATTTTAGCTTAAATCAAAAAATCCTACATAAACTATAGATATAGAAACATACATGCTTATATGGGTCTACTTTGATCCATCGAAAACACACTTTTCTGAAGTTCAATTAGACGAGTCCAGTTTTGCAAAAGTGCAGTTATTCCAAAATGCACTTTCACAAAAATCAGCTCACCGAAGAGAGGTCACTGGTTCCAGGATCCTGTTGTGGTGCAGGTATGTTGCTTCTGCCGTTGTGTATGGGAGGGGAACCTGTAATTTATAGATACCTTGCTGTTGTAGATCTCGGTACAATGAGGATAAGGGAATATTCCCTTTTCCCAACTGTAGTGCGATCTCAGAGTTAGTATATATAAGTAGCGGTGGTTGGGGGTGAAGTGGGGTTGCCCCCCCTGCATAAATGTGTTTACTGTATTTGTTCTGTGGTTTGGTGACTTGATTTTCGCGAAAGTGTGATTTTAAATAATTACACTTTTGTGAAACTGGACTCATCTACCTGAACTTCGGTTACAGTGGATATAAAAAGTGTACACACCCCTGTTAAATTGCCAGGTTTTTGTGATATAAAAAAATGAGACCACAATAAATAATTTCAAAACATTTCCCACCTTTAATGTGACCTTTAACCTGTACAATTCAATTGAAAAACAAACAACTGTTAGGGGAAACAGTATAAAAAATAAAAAAACGTACAATAAGCTGGCTGCATAATTGTGCACACCCTTAAACTAATACTTTGTTGAAGCACCTTTTGATTTGATTACAGCATTCAGTCTTCTTGGGTACACACCTGACATCAATTAAAGAGACTCTGATTAACCTCAAATAAAGTTCAGCTGTCCTACTAGGATTTTCCTGACATTTACTCAGTCGCCTGCTACAGCTAAAGCCATGGTTCGCACAGAGCTTACAAAGCATCAAGGGATCTCATTGTTGAAAGGTATCAGTCAGGAGAAGGATACAAAAACATTTCCACAGCATTGGATATATCATGAAACACAGTGAAGACCATCATCAAAAAGTGGAAAAAATATGGGACAACAGTGACATTGCAAAGAACAGGATGTCCCTCGAAAAGTGATGAAAAGACAAGACAAAAACTGGTCAGAGAGGCTGCCAAGATACCTACAGCAACACTGAAGGAGCTGCAGGAATTTTTTGCAAGTACTGGTTGTGTACTACATGTGACAACAATCTCCCATATTATCCATGTATCTGGACTAGGGGGTAGAGTTGCAAGACAGTAGCTTTTTCTTACACAGAAAAAACATCCAGGCCTGGCTAAAAATTGCAGAACAGTACATCAAGTCTCCCAAAAGCATGTGGGAAAATGTGTTATGGTCTGATGAGACCAAGGTTGAACCTTTTGGCCACAATTCCAAAAGGTACATTTGGTGCAAAAAGAACACTTCAGATCACCAAAAGAACACCACCCCCATGGTGAAGCATGGTGGTGGCAGTATTATGCTTCGGGGTTGCTTTTATTCAGCTGGAACTAGAACTTTAGTCAAGGTGGAGGGAATTATGAACAGTTCCAAATTCTAGTCACTTTTTGCCCAAAACTTTCAGGTGTCTGCTAGAAAGCTGAAGATGAAGAGAAATTTTGCCTTTCATCATGACAATGGCCCCAAGCATGAATCCAGATCAACAAAAGAATGGCTTCACCAGAAGAAAATTAAAGTTTTGGTATGGCCCAGCCAGAGCCCAGACCTAAATCCAATAGAAAATCTGTGGGGTGACCTGAAGAGAGCTGTGCACAAGAGATGACCTCGCAATCTAACAAATTTGGAGCACTTTTGCAAGGAAGAGTGGGGATATTTTGCCAAGTCAAGATGTGCCATTCTGATAGACTCCTACCCAAGAAGACTGAATGCTGTAATTAAATCAAAAGGAGCTTTAACAAAGTATTAGTTTAAGAGTGTCCACACTTATGCAACCAGCTTATTGTACATTTTTTATTTTTTATATTTTTCCCCTAACAGATTTGTTTGTTTTTCAATTGAATTTCACAGGTTATAGGTTACATTAAAGGTGGGAAAAATTTTGAAATGATGTATTGTGGTCTCATTTTTTATATTACAAACACCTGGCGTTTTAACAGGGGTCTGTGCACTTTTTATATCCACTGTAAGTTTGTTTTTTATAATTAAAGAATTTTCTTCTGCCTGCCGCAGCTGACCACCAGCTTATCTCCCAGTCTTTTCTATATTTTTTGGGTCTCCCAGACCCATCTTTGCCTCCTCAGGGCCAACCCTGACCCATAACTTGGACTGGTAAGGAGAGTACGTATCCTGGTGCAGCATCAGCTCATTGCTGGGAGTGCTTTTGGTCATACACTAGCTTAATCTCACACACTTGTGATGTCCTAGAATGAACACATAGTCATCCTGCCTGTGCAGTGACTCAGGCAATGCCCTTGCCTCCCTTAGACAACATCATCCTGTGTGTCCACAGCCTCCACTTGAGCTCTGTCATGAGGGGCATTCCAATGCCATCCCCCTACTGAGAACAGGCATGCTCATCTTCCCATTCCAGCACCTCAAATGCCTGAGGTGCTATTCAAACCTGGGTCTCCTCAGCTGTAGTCAGGGCTTTATCAATCTAGGCCACCTGACTGGCTATTTAAAGGATATAATGGTTCCCAACCTAATTAGGTCTACAAGACTTAATGAGTAAATGGTGACTATTCAATGCAGCGCAGCATTTCTGACCAGAGTGGTTATAATTTCCTGAAGAGAGGTGCCTGCATACTGACCCATTCCTCCTAATATTTTTGTTATTCATGACTCATTTCCAAACGCTTCTGGTACCTTTATCTGCTTTTAGACTGTAGATAAGGTCTACAGGGCACCTACACAATCTGTTGAACTGAACAGAATTCTTTAGGAAGACCTTAAAGAGGTTGATCTGCTAAGTGTGCTATTCCTTATTTTCTAACCCTGTTCTACCTCCAGATACATATAGTAAGTTTTATGACAGCCTTGCTTAAAGAAATTATGATGTAAATTCCAGTGATTTTGGGTCACTTATTGTGTCTATCTGTGTGGTTATCTGCTGGTCTACTTGTTGATTTGTTTTTCTTCATATCATAAAATATCAGAGTGACATTATTCAGCATTCCCATTGTGTGATACTTTCAGAAAAGCTTTCTGAAGGTTGTGAACATTTCACTTCTAATACAGAGGATTTTGAGTGGTTACCAATCATACTAATTTGTTAATGTGGTCAGAAATGAATTCAGGTCATTCACCTCTACTTCAATCTATTTTGAAAACATATTAGCAAATGGTAAAGGATGGTTACCCAGTGGTGATCCATTATAGTACATGAGGAGTATTAACTGCCCTTGAAGCAGTTTAAAGTATCTAACAACTTTAAAAGCTGTAAAACACCTCAAGTTGCAAGATAAATGGCAGGCAGAATCAAAGTGTGCTACTAATCAACCAACAGTTTTAAAAGCTATTTGGCACATTACTCTGCCACACTTTTGTTGTTTGTATGGCATTATCAAGTATCTTACAGCTTTTAAAGCTGGCTGTAGACTTCTTCTCCAGTTCTGTGGGTACTGATGTCTGTATGACAACATAATCCTCTCTAATAACTAAGTTTATACATACGAACATCTCTGTAATAACCATACAATATCTAGGTTCTGACTCATGAATCTTTGTATAACAAGCTTGTTATATTTAGGTTCTTACACATGAATCTCGCTATGACAAGGTTGTTTTTGTCTCTTTTTCAGAGAGTAATCAGTGCATTCGGTGCACTACAAAACATATTCGCAGCTACTGAAATGCACCTGTTATAGTGCATGCAAAGCAATGTCTTTCAGCTTTTCCCAGGATTGCCACAGCAGATCACCAGTCTGCAGATTGATTGGCAGTGGATTTTTACTGTACTAAGTTGCCAGCCCAATGCCCAACTTTCACGGAAGGCACACCCACATGCACGCATCTACCTACATGTCTTTAAAGCTCACTCAGCCACAGGGAGGACATGCAGACTCCGCACAGAAGGAACTCCAGCCGAGAAACGAACCGAAGAACCTCTTGCTGTGAGGCAACAATGCTAACCGCTGCACCACCACGGCCACTACATAGTGCATTCACTTGCTTTAATTTGTACCATCTGAGTCATGGTTAGTAGACAGGCATAGTTTAACATATGGCACTGTCCTGACAATGGTATGAATAAATTAAGTCATCTATCCAGCTCCTCCTCAGGAAAGGGGGTCCCCTTTCTCTTTATCCCCTCTTTACAAAAGCAAATGTCTTATAAAAGTGGGAAACAGTGAAAACTTATTCCCATAGTATGATTTGCACAGATTCATGGTTTGTAGGAGCCCCAAAAAAGGTAATAGAAATAACACATCAGAATCTTCTCACAGTCCATTACAAGTACTTTAAGACTCCAGTGGTAGAGGATAAAAATCATTTTATATATGAAATTACTTCAATAAGGGGGCTACAAAAAAGGAATAGATTTTTATTCCACACTCCTTATTCTATAAAAAGGGGGCCAGTGGCAAACTCTTTTGGAATTTTTATCTCAAAATAATCACAGCAAAAGCCCAAATTCTACAATACTAGCCAAATATTCTCTTCTACGTCTCTTTTCTCAACAACTTTGAATTGTTGCTTTAGCTTTTAAAGATGCTTACATTTGCATCGTCATTTCCAGCTTCAGAGAAATGTATCATGCTTCATGTGGGTTAAGGACACTTCCAGTGCTATGTGCTTCCCATCAGTGTTATCCATGATTCCAGATTGTTTTGCAGATATCTGATTTTTTTGCAGTCTCAGCACTTGAAAATTTTTTTGTACCCCCTATCTCACTGTACCCAATTGGCCTATTCATTCCATGGTTTCTGAAGCCATGGACTCCTGAGCTGGCAAGAGACCTACAGTCCATTCAGTCCTCCTTAGGAGTCCCCCATAAATTCAGATGCTCATGGCAAGAGTCAGGTACAAAGGAGCAGGCCATTCTTGTTGGTCTGGATCTGCCCTCTACCCCAACTGAGTACCCCCTGCCTCTGTGGTGGCTCTTCTAGCTGCTGTCTGAGTGTTTGCTTCACCTCACAGGGAATGCACACATCAGTATGGTCCCAATAGGCCTGGGCTTCATAGAGTAAACACCTAGTGCTCTCCATTAGGTGCCAGTAGTGGTGAGCCAGATACAACTCCCCACACAATAGTTGGTGAACAAGCAGTGGCCACACACTCCCATCCTCCCCTGTCAGTTCTAACAGAGGCATGAGTCACTATTTGAACTCAGATCACCTGCAACAAAGTCAGGTATTTAGCCCTCTATACCATGAAGCAACTACAGTGCTGAAAAATAAAGGTATCCATGTCTCCCTGTAGTGTGAATTTTGCTTCACATAGACTTATTCTTGAGATTACCTTTCAAATTACTTTGCTCTAATATTCTTTTCTCCATATTCCTCAGGAAAATAATTCTGTCACTCAGGAGAATGTTTAAGATATGATGGCTTTCCTTCATCTCATTGGCAATCAACTGTCCCTCTCCTTAAGGATTTTTCAGAGCACCATGATACATGTTGTCTCAGGCATAATAATGGCACATTGCATAGAAATAATCTTCATTTCTTCTTAAGAAATGTTTACAATCACATGACAGTCTGTAAACACCCCTTCTCTTGATACCAAAGAACTGCCTTGATGGGTAATCATTATACAGCTGAGGATGGGGATCTCCTGTCCACTCCACTTCCTTTTCATGTTCTGACAAAAGGCACATTAGAAAAGAAATGGGTAACACACATATGGAATTCATGATTATTCTGGGACAGTAGTTTTATGCTCACCTTGGCCCTCACATCAGTTTGATGTAAATGGTGACAGTAGAATTATTTATTAAAACATTCAAGACGTGTCTGCACCCTGGAGTCATTGAAGAATTTGTTTTGGGGGCCATATTTAAATATTTATTTCATTTCTGCCACAGACACTGCCTTAGTAATGTGGAACAAAAGCCTCTTTGATCCTATTCTTAGCAACTGTTCAGGTTAGCCTTGAGACAGTGGGATCTTCCCTGTTCTGTGAACATTCATGTGAAATTGGTGAATTGGTGCCAAAAATGTAATTTAGACCATGAGTGGCAGATGCACACATATGTTTTCTTGACCTTTAAAAGAACTGAGGAGTTCCTCATAGAGATCTGCCTGCTCCATGATCAAGGATCAGTTTCCTTAAATTCTTCGAAAAGAAAAGAATGTCTTTTGTCAAGACTAGGTAAGTTCACTGCTGAATGTTCTTCCTCAAGCCCACTGATTTATGCAGTTCTAGTAAAGGTGAAAAAAAGAAAAGGCTCATTTAGTTCTCGTAGTGCCTTCTTACCTGCAACAATGTTTTCTGTTCATCCAGAAGGCACTTCATATGGAATTATGATTGGGTCTCTGTTTATAACTAAGATGCTATGCTTTCAAGATGAGGATGTCAAGAAATTTGCCTGTAGTGCAGAATGAAGCAAAGCTTGAGGCATGAATCTTGATGTTTACATAAAGACCCCATAGAAACAGAAAAATGCAAATGTAATTCTTTGTACTACATGGAGCTTTAGCTACTTTATGTACTTGCTGTGGTAGCGTTGTCACCTCACAGTAAGACGTTGTCCTGTTCGATTCTCAGCTAGATCGTCTTCTGTGTGGAGACATGCATGAATGGGCGTACCTTTGTTGAAGGTTGTGTGTCAGGGCCGGCAACTCGGCACATAAAAATCTACTATAATAAAAAACAAGTGGAAAAAGATCATAAAAACAAAACCACTAATCCAATGAAATGATCGTGTCAGCACACAGGTTACAAGTCCATAAAACGTTTATTGTATAAATTCCACAAGCGCTTTAACCCTAGCTCAGTTGTAGGGCTTTTTCAAGTGTAAAAACAATGTAACTGTTCAATCAGCCATCTTTAAATAACTTCATTTTGAAAAAGGCGCCAAAAACCAATCTAACCTAAATTTAAAGTAACCACACACATTTTTACAACTGTCAAGTTTAAAAACGCAAATAAGTTCACTTTGTTCACCAAACATTGATGAAAATCAAGCCAAATAAATTTCTTGATAAAACTTTGAATCAAAGTAGTATAAAATAACACAAAATAACAGTTCTAACTAAAAAAGAAAAGGATGTCAAAGATTTAAAATACTTTAAAATTATGTTAAACAATACAAAAACTGTAATACTACTAGATCTCTCAAAATATTACTTTAATAATTATTTCGGTGGTCATTTTAAATAATTATTTTGATAAGTCGTCTGCTTTTCTAATCAAATAAGGCTTAATAGAAATATGCTCATTTAGTCCTGGGGGGTGGGTGGCATTCAATCTAATTTGCCAATAGGTCTCCCTACAGCATTAATATTCCCATTTTTTTGCTATGTTATATAAATGTTCATAAATTTGTTTGTTCAATGCCTTCTATGAACATTTATATAACATAAAAAAAGGGAATATTAACAATGCATTAAGTAAACATTTACAAATGGAGCCTAAACACACTGGCTTTCGTTTTGGGATTCTTGAACAAGTACCTATTGACCCTAAAGGGGGAGACTGGAAGAATTGGCTATGCTTGTGGAATTTATACAATAAATGTTTTATGGATGCAAAAATGTACTGCCAATCATTAGCAGACCGGAGTTCTGCTGTGGCGACCCCTAACCAGGAAAAGCCGAAAGACACAACAACTTGCAGGGAAAATGTGTAGCAGAGTGTAGTATTTCACAGTTCTTAAAGGTATGAAACACTTAGCTCTGCCACAAATTCAGTAGTTAGAAGCACCTCTCTGATAAATGGATGAATATCAAGATTGCTAGACACTTCACTCTGACACACACACACACACACACACACACACACACACACACACACACACGTGTTTATGTGTATGTGAGTGTGTGTCTGTGCATGTGTGTGTGTAAAACAGAGAGAAAGAGAGAGACAGCAAAATGTATTACAGCTGTTAAAACTGTTTTAGCTTATTTGACCTGGCTGTTGTTATTCTCTAGCAAAAGACTGGAACTTAGTAATGCTGAGAAGTGCTTAACATAGTTTTATTAATCACTTTTCTTACATCATTGAGATGGTTAACAAACCTGCCTCTTACACAATTTTGGAATGGAATCATAGTACCCAGTGTGCTACAATTACATTCAGCTTTCCCAGAGAGGTGACCTAATTTTTCACTTCAGGGTCTGGTTGTGTATCCCTCTCCTTACTCTGCATTGTACAGGAAGTTTATTTTTTTTTTATTCTTGGAGTTTTTGCATTTCCTGGTATTTAACAGCAGGCAATAAAGCTTAACACTTTGATGTGTTATGTGTATAAACAGAAAATGTTTTGATACTGGTTTCACTCAGATTAGACCATGGTGATGTGTGTGTGAATGGTTGAATGGCGTTTGATCTGAGTGAAGATTTAGCTTGTATATAGATGTTTAAACAACTGGTGTAAATGCATGTTTATGTTATCACCATTTGACAGAGTAAATAATCCTGCTTTGCTACCTAGTAAATTTACCATGCTTGCATTTCAAAGACAGATGTTCTAAGCGATGCTGTAACAAAAGCTTATTCGACACCACAAGAATACTACTATTTATTCAATGGTTATTTTCATATACATGACATTCATTTTATCAGTCACAAGGTATAGGTCATCTGTGCAGTAAATGATTAATGAAATTCTGCTTCTTGGGAAAAGCAACAAAATTTAGCCTTGATTTGTTTGTGCATAGGAAGGTAGGAGAGAGTTACAGTTCCTCCATGCCTTCCATTTCATAGGGCTTTATCCATGTATCCCTTACATGTATATTGAACTCTATAGTTAGGAGGGTAAACAACAGAATTCAATCACCAGAAATGTAAAATTAAACTACAGGATAGAAGTCCATCATTCTTGAAAACCTCTATCTGAATAACTAAACTTTCCTAACCTAACTAGAGAATACTATCCCTGATCTAATCTAACACATAACAGCAAGGCAAAGGCAGGCTTACAGTTTTTGGCGAGATCTATTTCATGGGTGTCCCCTGACTGCAGCTCTTCACTAACAGCTGCTCTTCACAAATTGCTCAGCACTTGACTAACTGCACAGCTTAACAGTCTCAACTGTCTTATTTTAAAAATAACATTCAGCTATTTGAAAAAAATTATTTTTCCTGTCAATCAACTATTTAAATAATTACCTAGCAACCAGCAACATTCTAATGACATCGCCTACTGTTTAGCTGATTCTCCATAGTATTTTAGTATCTCCCTCACAAACATGTGCAATTAGAAATGGATCAAAACACTGACAGATTCTTTAAACATTCTTTAAATATTCAACATGCAGTACAAGTTAATCTGAGAATATACACACATCTCCTGTAAAGACATGCAAACACAGATGACAGTGCTTTCAGTTTCTTCACCCTCCCATGACTCAAGCATGATTTTCAAGTGATTCTTGAAACCCAGCACTTGAGGAAAATGTTTTTTTCTGGGAATATCAACCCACCTCTCTCCTGGGCAATCCATTTGCATTAGCATTTTTAACCCCACTGCAATGTTTTTCTCCTTCTGAGAAAACTTGGATAAGCACAGCCCCCACCCCACAATCCAAAGTATCTACCTGTACAATAAATTCTTTATCATAATCTGAGTTGGCTGACACAGGGGAGCTTCCCAAAATCTCTTTTAGTTTATGGATGGCCTATGCAAAATCTGTGGTCCACACTACCTTGGTTGGTTTATTCTTCCTAGTTAGGTCAGTAAGGGGTGCAGCTATGGTACTGCAATAGGGTGCAAATTTCCTATAGTACCCTACTGTTCCTAGAAATGCTGTCACTTGTTTTTTAGTAACAGGAACTGGCCATGCTTGAATAGCTTCCACCTTGACAGGTTCTGGCCTAATTGTACCACTCCCCACTGTGTGTCCTATGTAAGTGACTACTGCCATACCCACTTGACACTTACTGTGTTTAATGCTTAAATCTGCCCTACTTAATCTAAGACCTCCCTCACATGTTGATCTGAAAATGCCCATAGCATAGAAGGTACGGGCTGATCTTTAGATGTTACACCCACAACTCTTCCACAGACAAATCAGCAGGTCTGACATGAAGGTGGAACCTTGGTCAGTCAGCATATTCCATGGAAAACCTACTCCACTGAAGTTTTCTAGCAAAGCATTTCCCACCTTTTCTATATCAAGATCACCTGCAAAAGGAATGTTAGGGACGTTAGCTAGAAGTGGCAGACTGTAGTCTATAGGCTCTACCAACTGCCATACTACCTCACCTTCCAGCCCTCCCTTAGGAATCCTCTCTTTATACAACAAACCTTTGTTCCCATATACACACACCCCCTTCCTTAAACCTCAGGTGCTTCCTTAGCCATCTCCCTCAAGCTTTGTACTGTAGGGTCCTTAAGTTGAGCTTGTCTCAACTGTATATTTGTGGCCCTCCCAAGTTCCCCTTCTGCAGGAAGCCTAGTATCTTCTAACAGCTGTCCCTCACTGTCACTGTGAGTACTATCACTTACTTCCGTTCTTGCAGTCACTGTGTCCAAGGGAACATCAGTACCTCCCAGCAGCTGTGGCTCACTTTCAGACATACTGCTACAGGATAGCTCCTTCTCTGAAACAGCCACCACACTAGTCCCAGTTTTAGGTATGGGATCTGTCTGGTTCTCTCCCAGACTACCAAACCTACATGCCTGCATCACAGTCTGACTATGTGCTACTACATATACACAAGGTATTGCATCATCAAAGTCATTACCTATCAGGACATCTGCAAGAATATTCTCAAACACAAGCGGTCCTTCCACAGGAAGGCTAGTAACTTCTGAAAGCTGTGCCTAGCTGTCACTCTGGGTACCACCACTCACCTTCATCCTTGCAATCACTGTGTCATAGGAAACATCAATACCCAACAGCAGCTGTGGCTCACATTCAGACTTACTGCTACCAGACAGTACCTTCTCTGCAACAGCTGCCACACCAGTCCCAGCTTTAGGTATGAGATCTTTCTGGGTCTCTCCCAGACTATCGGACCTACATGCCTTTCTCCAAGCTTGACTGTATGTCACTGCATGTACACAAAGTATTGCATCATCAAAGTCATTCCCAATCAGGACATCTGCAGGAATATCCTCAAATACACCTACTTGCTTGCTTCCTCTTCCACCCTCCCAGTCAAGATGAACCCTAGCCAAAGGTATTTGGAACAGGGTCCTTCCCAATGCTCTGATTGGAGTGCACTGCCAAAGCAAGTACAGCCCTTCTCTAACCACTGAAGTCCTCACAATGTTTATATCAGAAGATGTTTCCCCTTAGCAGTTACCTGTTAACTATCTACTAAGATAGGATATAAATTTTGATAATATTGTGGCACCCTGGTTTTTCTAAATAACTTACCACTGGCAGTTTGTAATCCACACTTACTGGCTCCCTCAACTTCTGTTTCTCAACTTTCCTCATGGACATTTGACTGCTATGTGTCCCCTCAGGTTACACTTGAAACATCTAATCTCTAACTGTGCACTTGGATTAGTAGTTTCCCCATTACCGGTGTACTCTGTTGGAGTGGTTTAGACTGCCCCATGGGTTCCCTTATATCCATGTATAGCATTGGGTATCCCTTTGGTTCTGCTTGCCAAGTAGAGATCCCCTTTTCTCCCCAGCTCCACTGCAGAGTTGCACTCACGGTCTGCTAATGAGATTCTCATGTCATCAGGCAAAGTACTGAGGGCTTCTTCCCCTCACCAAAAGGACTTCCAGTCCCTCAAAAATGGTGATCTGACTCCCACTCAACCTTCTGTGAAAGTAAATACTTATGTCAGCAAAATAGTCACGTACACTTTCACCTGCCTTGCTTCTATGTTCATGAAACTTGTTTTCTATAAGCTTCAGGTGTTTAAAACAATCTAGAAGACAGTTCTTAACTTTAACATAATTCAAACAGTCTACATTAAACTACTTTGACATGGCCTGAACAGCTTTACCATGGAGTAAGGCAGTCAAGACCTGACCCCAGAGCTCATGGTCAACATTATATTGTCTACATACCCTCTCAAAGATATGAATAAAGCTATCAAAGTCATCCCCATCCCTGTACTGAGGAAAAGGTTACTGACCTTTACACGTTCTGGAGTCTGGTTATTCCCTTCCCCATTACCTCCATGACCCTCTTGAAGGGTTTGAAGCTCGATTTCACTCTGATGCTGTCTCTCATTTGCCTCAGCTTCTAAATACCTCAGTCACTCTTCATATTGATGCTGTTTCTACTCAGCCTCCTGACGTCTCATTCTCTCCTCAGCCTGCCGTCATTTCTCTTCCAGTTCACACTGGCACTGTTTCTCCCTAGCCTGCAGTTCATATTGGTGCTGCTTTTCCCTAGCCTCCAGTTCCAGTCTCCTTAACTCTAGATGGATTCAAAGGTCATCCAAAGAAAAGGTGGACTATCCTGTTCTGGCAGGCTGCCCATCACCAACATCAAACTCGATATTCTCCGAATGGCTGGTCTGAGCAACCAAGGTTTACCTCGTGGCTGTCAACAGTGCACACCTTAATGACAACTACCTACAGGTTACTGGAATCCAATTTAAAATCCTATACCGCTGGCACCAATTAATGTGATGTCCACATAAAATTTCACCCAACTGCCACCAATTAATGTGATGTCTGGCTGTATCCCACGAGACTGTCACCAATTAAATGTGACATCCCCCACTATCCTGGGTCAGTAACTAAGGAGCTTCAATCCTTACTACTGACTCCAGTGTGACTGTCACTTAAACAGAAGTAAATTTCACAATTTTTTCCTACCAGCACAACAGGAACATGCTCTATTTTCTTAGGACTGGACTATATACCTCGGTACACCCCAAATGTATTTTTTTATTTTACACTTCAGAGCATTGTGTCTTAGTTTAAGACCTCTGATACACTCTCACTCAAAGTAAACTTAAATCTCACACATCCAAACACTTCTGGGAAAATCTGACACAGATTTCCAGCTGTGTCGCTTCCCAAAATAAGACGGTAATGCTGCCACCAATCAGAGTGTCTTCATGCCGTTATAAAGGGGTATCCAATTTTGAAAATTAAATATCAGAATAAATGATAGCTATGACTAGAGCAGCCAGGCCTTTGAGGGGATCAGGGGAGTATCAGTTATAAGCACTCTCTAATATCCAAATAATACATTGATTTCCAGCCACAATGTAAAGTAATGAAAAAATATTATATAGTAAGTAAAATGATTACAAGAATGTAAATCAATAACTGTGAATAAACACCAGAATTTAGTCACCAGAAATGTAAAATTAAACTGCAGGAGTCCATCATTCTAGAAAAACTCTATCTGAATAACTAAACTTTCCTAAACTAACTACAGAATACTGTCCCTGATCTAATCTAACACATAACAGCAAGGCAAAGGCAGGCTTACAGTTTTTGGTGAGTTCTCTTTCATGGGTGTTCCCTGACTGCAACTCTTCACTAATAGCTGCTCTCACAAACTGCTCAGCACTTGACTAACTGCATAGCTTAACAGTCTCAACTGTATCATTTTAAAAATAACAGTCAGCTGTTTGAAAAAGTTATTTTTCCTGTCAATCAGCTGTTTAAATAATTACCTAGTAACCAGGAACATTCTAATGTCATCACCTACTGTTTAGCTGATTCTCCATAGTACTTTAGTATCTCCCTCACAAACATGTGCAATTAGAAATATATCAAAACACTGACATATTCTTTAACATGCTGTTTAAACAGGGAAATACTCAACACTTTAAAACGTATTTACATTTTCACAATTAGGCATGCTGGCATACAATACATGCCAGTCTGAGAATATACATAAATCTCCTCCCAGAAATGCTAACACAGATGGCAGTTTTTTTCAGTTTCTTCACATTCTGCATATCTGCATTCTTGTCATGGAGAATAATATCAGATGATATACCTATTCTAGTATACATCTAAAGATATCAGAAGACTAAATAACCCAACCAAAGTTTACAAACATAAAGGGCCTCAAAATGTATTTAGACTCATCAAGACTTTTATTCTGGGGGGGGGGGGGGGGGCGCTGAGTTCAAGTTCCAGGGGAAGCCTTTAATTCCATCTTAATTGTGTTTATACATATTTCATGATATGCACACAGATTGTTGTAATAAACAGCAGTGTACTATATTCTACAGTTCTAATATTAATGTACTTAAGAGGCATGTGCAGAAGTCATTTTGTTTCAGTGTACAATTTGTACAACAACTAAAACTGTATGCTGATATGCCCAAATGTGTGTTCTCCTTCATTATTTTTCACTTGTGCCAGTTGGACAATACTGTCTGCTATCATTAAGTATGAGAAACAAATCTTACACTAGCTTGTGAAGGAAGTAACTGCTAGATTCACTTTTATAAGGAGTATTGCTTAAATTAACAATCAATGCAATCATTTTATTTTATTCGAACAGCAAATTTAAAAAAAACACCTGTTTAATGTTTTTTTTTTAGTTTTCATTTGGGTGCTAAGATCAAACATTAGATTTATGGAGGTGGCTGTTAAAATTATGCTAAAAGTCAAATTAAGTTGCTGTTGTATGTTTTAGGAAAAAAACATCTCAACTAAAGGACAACTAGTGGTAAACGACACAAAGGAAGTTTTTAACAATGCTGAGAAAATGTCAAAAGAAATTGTAGATTTGAAGCTTAGAATCCAAGGTAAGCAGATGTCCTTCCATTTGTGATGATACATTATTGTTGGTAGTCAAAGTCAGCTTCTTTTGATTTCCTAAAGTTGTGTTAAAGATGTCTGCATTTCTTTTAGTTGTATTAGAAATAAACAAAGGCAATACACTAAATCATTTTTGTTTAGATAAGGCTACAATGACAGGTAGCATCTCATTAAAACAGAGAAAGGGGAGCCCAACTATTTGTCACTAGATAGTTGATTGACACTCCTACTTATACCAGAACTAAAAGCCTTAAGGAGTTTTCCATAAAGGTGTCATTTTCATTTGTTTGAAATATTGCCATCACTATAAATGCTGTCACTGACAAGGGCAAATTTTCCTTGGCAAATTCAGCACTACACTGCATATAAATTCTTTAGGCTGGAATGATAATCTACACACAGTAAGCACCTCAGTATGTGAGTATAGTATAATTCCCTGGAACATTCTACTAAGAATTGTTAGAAAGTAATACAAAATGAACAGTTAAAACACAAAATGACTTTATTATAAAAAAATCCAACTGGTAAGCGCTTTCATTCCCTTCAAGGAACTTCTTCAGACCAAGTTGTATAATGAACAAACTTATTTAAATACTTAATAACAATAACATGTGATGCAAAGCACTTAATGCCTTAACCTTTTCCTTCTAAGAACAACTTTAAAGTTTTCGCTATCATTTAAACCAGGTATACACATGCATTCAGCCTAATTTGCAAACAGTATTCTCTCCAGTCCAGTTCATCTTCTGCATTAAATCTATGATCAAAACTGTTAACTTCATCAATTATTACAAATTTGAAGCATGCCTTATTTTTTTCTAACAAATCTTTTTGCTTAAAATGTTTTGCCAAGGCATTGCTTTTATCCATCTTGTCTACTGCTCTTATATGTTCATTCAGTCACATGTAGAATTCTTTGATAGTTCTTTCTATATAAAATCCTGGGTCTATATTAAATGTTCATAGTCTGAAAACTTTGAATCTCATATGATCGACATCATATGAACGAAGTTTTCAAACATCGAACGTTTCACTGGAGATTGCCATAGGGAATTATTCCCTTCACTTCAATGTAGTGCGATCTCGGAGTTGGTATATTTAAGTAGCGGGGAGGTGAGGGGTGCAGGGGGTCTTGCCCCCCTGCATAGAGCATTCAGGTAGTTTTTTTTTGTTTGTTTTTAGTTTGCTTACATTTTAAGTTCAATGTTTGAAAACTTCACTCATATGGAGTCGACCATATGAGATTCTAAGTTTTTAGACTTCGAACTTATAATATAGACCCAAAATGTTGGGCATAATTCACACAGAGCCATGTATACCACATATTTGGACCTGCAATAATACAAATTATTCAACCTGATTTCAAAACTTCTTGCTGTCAGTACAAAAGTCTTAACTTCTTTAATATACTCACATAACTTACAACTGTTATATCTTTTTCATCCCCGCTTCTAAAACGTCAGGCATACTTGAACATAAATTCCTTTTCTTAAAAAAGTCTTTTAAACTTTTTCCTTTTTTTGAGACAAAGACAGGGTCTCCCCTATAACATTTTTAATTTCTTGAAAATTCATTAAGAATCCCCAATTATTCTTGATTATTCCTTTGATTTTACTTTCATCCACTGAATTGCCTAAAATACATGCTAAGGAAAGTCCTTTTCATTTTCTTTTGACTTGCTATTTACATTTCCTACCTTATGTTCCCTTACATTTTTTACTTTCATCCAGGAATTGTTAATGATGTCTTTGGGGTACCCTCTTACTTGAAATTTCCTTTTGAGTTCTACACATTCTTTTTCAAAAAATACTGCCTCATCTGTTAACCTGTAGGGTTACCACCTGTCCCACTTTGTGAGGGACAGTCCCGCTTTGGGCAGATGTGTCCTGACAAAAATTTTTAAAAATGGCAAATGTCCTGAGATTTTAGGACAAAATTATTTCCTATATTTTATGTAATAGTTGCATAAAACAGTTATTCTGTATCTAAAATACCTAAATGTTATAAGAAACAGAATAAGCAACTAAAATGTTACAAGAATAAGCTTTTATTTAGGCAAAACAGTTAAGTTCTATTGTTTGTACTGAGTGTGGGTATGTGTCGGCCTGTAAAATCTGATATTTGTACCAAAAATGTCCCACTTTGGCCATTTGAAAAGCTAGCAACCCTATTAACCTGCTTATTCTAGTGAATGCCCCTTCATTATGTTTTTTTAGGCTAAACTTACACATGCTATTGTAGTGGAGATAGCTGTTACTTTGCACTTCCTTTGTGTAAATCTTAACTTTTAAAGCATTGCTAGATCTGTACATATTCAGGTCCAAAAAATGTATGTTGTCCTTCCTATAATTAAATGTCAACCAAAGGTAACTCATGAATTAATTCACATTTTAATAGAATCTAAGAGTGCTTTTTTAGAACCTTCCCAAATAAAAAAACAAATCATCAGTAAATGTCTGTACATGATGATATGTTTTGCAAAAACAGATTCTAAAATAATTTCTTTTTCCCAGTTTATCAGGACTATATTTGCATAGCTGGGGGCCATAGCAGCCCCATAGCTGCATCATTTTTCTGTCTGTATATTTCATCATTATATTCAAAAAAATTATATGATAAAATAACATCCAACATTTCTGTGAACAATCTCACTTGTC
>NC_056728.1:1961357138-1961369638 GCF_019279795.1 Protopterus annectens
TATATATAAAACAATCCAAAAGAACTGCTGCTGACCTGGAATATGCTCGTTACCGTTAAATATAATGACAAATGTAAAAGTAAAATGAACAGAACGAAGCAAAAGCAAGTATTCCACGTTTTTTAAAAATAAAAGTCAAGTAGATCCACGTACAGAAAATCCAGGAATATTTATTGTGACACAGATAAGCGCTTTTGCAAGTAGCTTCATCAGATCTCTTATAACATCTAAACTGACATTGTCTTTATATACACAGATTTATCTAAGCAAACAATTAAGTTCAATTAAAATCAATTAAAACATTCTTCATTTAAAGGTATATGAAACATATAATTCCATCTAAACTCTAAATACAATCTATCTATGAATGCAGAATATATAGAAGTATGATGGACCCTATAAAAACACATAAATATATATGTATAAAAGGTGCATAAATCTATATGTATATAAAAAATGTATATGTAGACATATGTGTAAACACATATAAAAATGTATAAAGAATATATATATATATATATATATATATATATATATATATATATATATATATATATATATATATATATGTATGTATATATGTATGTGTAAAAATGTGTAAAAATATAATATATATGTGGGCATATGTAAAAAATACTATTATAATGAACATATAAAATGTATAGAAATATATATATATATGTACGTGTGCAATAAATATAATAAATACCTATATAAAAGTATATGTGTATGATGGTGGAAAATCACCTAACATTTCTACGTTGTCTAAGTTTAGGTTTAATTGAGGCCCTTTCATTCAGGCCTCGTCCTCTATCTGATTTCAGTAATAAAATCCACTCTGTTTCCTTGCTCTCTGTATATGTTACAACATCTCCTCCTCTAATATTAGGGGTAACAACCTGTAGTACTCTAAAAGAGAATGTATGTTCTGTGTTGTATAATGCTATGTGCTTTGCTAATGCATTGTGATTAGAGCCCTTTCTGATATGATACAGGTGCTGTCTCATTCTGTCTCTAAATGGGCGATTCGTCTTCCCGACATGTTTTAATTGATTTTAATTGAACTTAATTGTTTGCTTAGATAAATCTGTGTATATAAAGACAATGTCAGTTTAGATGTTATAAGAGATCTGATGAAGCTACTTGCGAAAGCGCTAATCTGTGTCACAATAAATATTCCTGGATTTTCTGTACGTGGATCTACCTGACTTTTATTTTTAAAAAACGTGGAATACTTGCTTTTGCTTCGTTCCGTTCATTTTACTTTTATATATATATCTATATATATATATATATATATATATATATATATATATATATATATATATATATTTATACATACATACACACAGACATATGTATATATATATATGTATATATATCTTTATATATATATATATATATATATATATATATATATATATATATATATATATATATATATATATATATGGTTCTACCTCACATAAACGAAACACCAAAACACCGACAACGCAATCACGAAACCACATAACCGACAGTACAAAAACACGAAATTCCACATGCCCGACAACGAAATAACCGACGGTACACAAACACAAAACCTCATACACTTCACACACCACAATCAACAAACAAAATACATTCCCGTCCAAAACCACATACACAACACAAGCACACCAAAATCCCTACAAACCCACACTAAACCACACATACACAACTACCTACAACCCTGACCCAAACCCTAACCCTAAGGTCCGTCACTACCAGACACTTACCTGACCCGCTCCTAACCCTAACTCACTTATCCGCCCTAACCCAAACACAATCACTACGACACTTACCTGACCCGCTCCTAACCCTAACTCACTTATCCCGCCTAACCCAAACACAATCACTACCACACACTTACCTGACCCGGCTCCCTAACCCTAACTCACTTAACCCACCCCTATCCCCACTTACCTTACTCGCACCCTAACGTCCGTCACTACCGCATACTTACACAGCCTTTTCCCATTTCGGCATCCTCGGCGTCGGTGCTTTCATCCGTCGGGTCGGTCTTCTGCTTGTCGATCTTCTAGGTCCCGTCACGTTGGTCTTCTGCGCTGTCGATCTTCTGGGGCTCGCGATTTCCCTGTCGATGTTCCGGCGTGTCGTTGAAGTGAGGTAGAACCATATATATATATATATATATATATATATATATATATATATATATAGATAGATATATATATACAGTGGCGGCTGGTGACTTCAAATTAAAGGAGGGCTGCAGGAGACAGCTGAATGGGTAGGGCCAATGGGAATGGGGTGTGGCCAATTAGAAAGGGGGTGGAGCTATGCTCAAAAGCACAACAACTGGAACTTTAATTAAATACGCTGCCCTGGGTGCCAAACAGTCATTATGAGAGTCCAATCAAGACAAAATGAAGCATAGAAGAAAAAAATATTTCAGTGCATTGGCTACATGACAACTTACTTAACATCCAGATGGAAACAGGTTGTGAGGTGTGAAAAAATAAATTACTTTTTAAATACATTACTGGAATGCCAGTCAAAATCAAGTATAAAAAAACAAGCAGCACTCAACTCAAACCACTACTACTTGCACTGCAGTTCTAATTATAATTTATATTCACCTTTATAAAATTACCAAGTAACATGTGAAAGTAGCAATCTCTGTGATACCCCCACTTGTAAAAATGTTTCTTATCCAAAAAAGTCCTGCTGCTTGACACAACTATCTACTTGTTTCATGGGGAAGACATGATCAAAGTAAAAAATGAACAGCAAACAAAAAACAAGCTCAAGATAAATTGCTTAAAGGATTCCTGCACAAGTTATGGACCACACATGATAGATTGGCATTCTGTTTAGTTTACGGGTAAGCCTGCAAAGATGACTGCAAGTCTCTAACAAAAGATGACTGCAAGTCTCCAACAAATGTAATGAGCTTCTGAAAATACTGTAATCCTGTCCTTTTATTACAAATACTGTCATATGCATTTCAATACCCAAGGCTTATACATTATCTAGTTATGTAAATATTCTTGGCATGGCAACAACGAAAAGGCTTTCAATGCTGATAATTCTTTAACAGTATGCTTATTAAAGCTTATTTGCATCTTACAATATCCGACAAGCTTACCTAATGGTCATTAAATCATTGCTACATAAACAGAGCAACAGGGCACTGTGACAGCATGCATTTCCTGAATAATAAGAAGCATAAATCAGCAGTATAAAAATATGACAGAAAACCAGAACATTCTGCAAAATCATGGACAGATGAAAAGCCACGGTCGTACTTGTGGTCTACCTTGGATGGGGGAATACTCTGCACACTTACACTGCATAACTGCTCCTTGCCTTCCTTGGACACATCCAGAGCCACTACAATGGGGCGTGGGGTGTAACAAGTATGTCACAATTTGAAATGTCTCTGACTGACAGTGATGGCTCTGATACTCATACCTCTCAACTTCAGAGCAAGAAATCTGGACAAAGCCATACATAGAACTAGAAGTGGGACACAGGCCCAAAAATAAGGAGAATTTTTAAATACTGCTCTTATTAACTTTGATAATAGAACAGTAGTAGGTCTTGCATTAGTGCAAATTTTCTGAAGGGTATGAAATCTGAAACTCAAATGTCTGTCATTATTTTCTAACTTCAATCTTTAATGACTTGCCACTAATTTGCCAGAAAACCACAATTTTACAGACCAAAATGTGATGCAAAAATATAAAGTTGCCACACAATACAGCTGGGAACCTGTCAAAAAAGGGATACATTTTTAATATTAACACTGTTAACTTGAGCAGCTAACAAAATAACAGCATCTACATGCATTTCTGAAATAAAAGTACTCTATAACTCTGATCATTACAGTTATATATAATTGTAAACCCTCCATGTTTTCTTCCAAAATTGCCATTTTGAGGAGGGATTATTAGGGGAGAGCAACATTTTGAGCCAAAATTGGGGACAATGGAGAGGTTTGGATATTCCTAATTCTACAAAGCGATTTGCACATACCTCTCAACCTCTTAATGCAGGAAATCTGGACAAGGCCAAATATATTGGGGAACATACAAACACTACTAAAAAATTGCTCTTGTATAAACTTAAGACAGTTGATAGAATAACAGGTCTTGCATTAGCATGCATTTTTCTGAAGGTTATGACGTCTGAAACTCAATGTCTGTTATTTAGTGACTTCATTCCTAAATGATTTGCTAGAAAACCACACATTTTATGAGGAACAAACCAAAAATAAGAAGCAAATATCTATTCATTCTGGAAACATATGGACAACTGGAAGGTATAGTTCAACCGGGGCTGTCTGAGTTTGCTACCCCCCCCCCTCACAAAATCATGGTCAAATGGAGCCTCCCCCTGCAGCCATTCCAATGTCCCATTCCTTGGTTATTTTGCCCCATTTACCGTAAACACTGTAATGTGCATACTGCTTTACTTCTGCAATGATTTAGATTTCATTTGAAAGTTTTATTTTGCATTTTACAGCACATACCCTAATGGATATCTGTTAAACAAAGCAAGCAGTCTCACAATGAAAATAGACTTAGCATTAAACTTCTCTGCCCTTGAAACTCACATGCATTGAAACAGCATTGAAACCCACATTCAAAGAAAATACATTTTGCCAGTGGCAGATAAAGATTAACTCTGGGCTGTTTTCAAAATCATAGGCTCCTTGAACATGAAACATACACATGCTTTTTGATACACCTTCCTGACTGTATTACATTATATTCCTTGTACAATACAGTACAGTTGTTAAAGGGCATTTTAAATTTATTGTTTTGAACATTTTTCCAGTAAACAATGAAACAAAATGCATACACCAATGACAAAACTGCCCAATTCAGAACATTTCCAACATAAAAAGTCTACTCAACCTTCTATAGTCCACCAGTATCAGTAAATATGCACAATCTCTGAAGTAGTAAAATACACATTAAATAAATCTGTAACTAATAAAGTGGTTGCTGCTAGCAAACAACTTTATATGTCATTGTTTCATCTACAAATAAAGTGCCTGTTGCCCTTGAAGAATAAATTGCCTATGTTGCATGCATTAAAAAATTGATAAGCTAGTAATACCTCAATAGGGAATGGATAGCAAACTGATAACAGGTTCATAGTTACTAGGTATATTTGCCAAAAAGTACTGCAGCATCCACCCCCTTTACAACACAGTACAGTATCAGCAATGCATCTACCTACTGTGGAGTAGAACCCACAGCCTTCTGCATCAAAAGCAAGTACACTACCTGTTGTGCTATTAATAATGCAAGCAGACTTAGCATAAGCAGCACTAAACTTGTATTCCCCTGCAGCTCTCAGCTCCCCGTAAAATCTACTCGACACTCAGCTGTATCTCTGAATTTGCAGCACAAGAAAACTGTAAAAAGCCAAAATTTATTGGGGGGGGCAAAAGGTCAAAAACCAGGGACACATTTTAAACATTGCTTGTATAATGTTGGAAAGTTGCTAGAATAAAATGCTGTGTTACCACCATGCATTTCACTGCCACGTCTTGAATCCAGGGGACCCTGTGCAAAACAGTCAGAGCAACATACCACTATGCCAAATCAGCTGTTTTGTGAAAGAGGAAGACGGAAACTTAAATGGCTACCATTTAATGAATTCAGTTCTCACCATAGCACAGCTGTCAACCTCTTAGCACAAAACACCTGAACAAAGCCAATAATGGGTGAATACAGCTCCCAAACATTCAGTGAATTCAGTTCTCACCATAGCTCTCAACCTATTAGCAAAAACACCTGGGCAAAGCCAGTAATGGGGGAATATAGCCCCCAAACATATTCAGTGAATTCAGTTCTTACCATAGCTCTCACCTTAGCACAAAACCTGGATGAAGCCAATAATGGGGGAATACAGTCCCAAAAATAGGGAAAAATTTCAAATATCCATCTTATACACAGAAAATTGCTAGAATAAAAGCTTTTGTGTTACCATGCACTTTCTGAAGAATATGAAGTCTGATATTCAAATATGTGTCATTTTTAACATTTGTTAACCAGGAAAGTCTGACTTGGAACAAAAGCTAATTTTTAGCAGAGGCCCAGGGAGAAACACTCCAGACAGACACATGTCTTTGTAAGATGGGAGGACACTACAGGAAACAAAAACAGAGAGGGCATACAGAAGGTAAGGCACCCCAGCCAAGAATCAAACCAGAGAACATGTAGCTGTCAGGCAACAATGCTACCACTGCACCAATGCACTACTGGCTATGCAAGGAGTGGACACAAAAATACATAAACCACAGATTTTATGAGGAACAGAACAAGTATGAGGGAAAAATCTGCAACAGTTTTACAAATGGTGGTGGGTAGGGAATTCAGGCTCTTGCCACCTGGGCCCAAGGTGCAGGGTTTAAGCCTTATTCTCTACCCACCACCATGTAGCACCTGGGACATCACACACACACACACACACACACACACACACCCACACCCACACCCACACACACACACACACACACACACACACACACACACACACACACAACCTGGATAGATGTAGATCCCTTTGTTGCAGCATTAAATCCACAGCCGTTGGAGCACTACAAGCCTGCCCGCGCATTACATCCTTCCCTACATCCGTTGGAGCATTCAATCCACCACAGCCCGTGAGATCTTCTTCCCCTGACGAGACTCCCAGCCTGCCGATGTTGCAGTCCGAGTCCGATCCCTTTCCTGCGACAGTCTATGCAGTTACAACTGCATAGACCTCTGGGATCTCTGCTCCTGAACCTTTCCTAATCCAGACTGCTGCTGAGACAGTCTGCGCATGCTTCAGACTGTCTCAGCAGCAGTCCGGATATTGGAAATGCTGCTAGTGCGCATGCGCGAAGGTCCGCTATTTGCGATCGTTTTTTTTCTTTTTTTTCTTTTCTATTTTCTTTTCTTTTATTTTTTTATTTTTTTATTGTTTTACAGCTGGGGAGGCTGCAGTCCGGCAGTCCAATAGCACGGGCCGCCCCTGTATATATATATATATATATATATATATATATATATATATATATATATATATATATATATATATATATGTATATATTATGTGTATGTATATATATATATATATATATATATATATATATATATATATATATATTTATATATATATATATGTTATATGTGCATATACATATATACACACACACACACACACACACACACATATATATATATATATATATATATATATATATATATATATATATACCATACTTCTTGTGTTCTCCGGTTCAATCCTCAGTTGGGGTGCCTTCTGTGCGGAGTCTGCATGTCCTCCCTGTGGTCACGTGGGTTTCCTCCAGGTGCTCCGGTTTCCCCCTACATCCGAAAGACATGCAGTAGGTGGATTGGACACTCTAAATTGGCCCTAGGTGTGAGTGCGTGTGTGTGTGTGTGTGTGTGTGTGTGTGTGTGTGTGTGTGTGTGTGTGTGTGCCTTCTGTGGAAGGTTGGACGCCGGGCTGGCAACTTGACACTGTAAAACTCCATTGCCAATCATGAGCGGACAGATGATCCGCTGTGGCGACCCCTAACCGGGAAAAGCTGAAAGAAGAAGAAGATACCAGACTTCCTGTAGCAATTACTGTAGCACACAAAAGTGCTACCAGCACTAAATGTTCTACAAGGAAACAGCTCCAGTACTTATTATTAATGCCCACCCTTCCAGGCATGTCTAAAGGTCAGTTCCCTGTGCATTCTCCTATTAACCTGGTGAACTTGGGCATCCTGAGGCAATGTAGCAACTGCCTCATGTACATTGACAACCCTCTCCTCTTACCTCCCAACACTCAGACTTGTGAGAGATGCACTTATATATCCAAACTGGAAGCCACACACTCTCCAGCCAAGATCAGGATAGCTGGTCAAGAGGAGAAGGTCAACAATTGCCCTACACCACATGGAACACATAACCCTCAAGAACACACACCAGCACTGCCTTCACATAAAAACGCAAACGGCACACCCACCTTCGCAGAAGCTCTCAATAAAAATCTACCCAAACAGCAGAGACCTCCAAGGCAGAAACGCACTCAACCACCACAACACAGCACTAATCACGAGACACATAACTCTCCTAAACAGAGTGCCACTCAACCAAAGCCCCTAAGGCAAAACAGCATGCCCAACACACTAGTCATAGGTGACTCGATAGTGAAGCACACTGATATCCCACTCACTAGGTTGAGTAAGGAGAACGTAACAGTCAGCTGCTTGTCAGGCACCAGGATCCACCATGTAATGCATGCACTCAGGTCCCTCAGCTGGACTACATGAAAACAGACATAGAGGAGATCTCAGATTATGTAGCACAGATGTGTATTACCCTAGCCCTGAGCAGCATCTTACCATCACCCAGAATGATACCACAGTACAAGCAGAAAATTATTGATTTCAACAATTGGCTAAGTTTCTGGTGTCATTCTAAAAGGATCCAGTATCTGTCTGCCTGGGATGACATGATTGACAGACCTCAATACTTTGCCAGAGATGGCCTGCATCTGTCACCCCTGGTCTTCCAGATACTGGCCAAGGCTCATGTCACCCCTATAGTGCCTTTTTTAGGTGGTGTTCCAAAGACCAAATGATCACCATAACAGCTACAAAAAATGCAATCTGAGGGTCATGCTGCTCAATGCACTCACTTGAAGCACTCCTTAAAATGAAGAACATCGACATTTGTGCCATAACGGAGACCTGGTTCAAGGCAGCAGAAAGCACCCCTGCACTACCAAGCTGTAACTCATTCCACACCTTTCGGCCCCAGAATGTGGAGCAAAGCTCCAAAGGTGGTGGTGTTTCCATATTCATAAAGGATGCGCACACCTCCAGACTAGTAGCCAACCATAACACATATGAGATACTTCAGATGAAGCTAACATTTGGTAAGACAGCGATTCAGGTCATAGGTCCCCATCCATGTCCCAAGACTCACACTCCATGTTCCTAAGCACCCTGAAGAAAATTAGGGTCCAACCTAACACTTTCATACTGGGTGACTTCAACTACTCCTCCATTAACCTGGAAAACTACTCATGTACCAATAGACTTGCCCAACATTTCCTGGAATTCATTAATTCCAATGCCCTGGACCAGCTCATTCTTACCCCCACTAGAGGTAGCAACATCCTTGACCTGGTTATTACTAACATGGGCGACCATTGTTCTACACCAATAGTCAACTCCTCCCTGGTTAGATCCGACCACAAACTAATCACCTTGGAAATCCACCCCCCCCCCCCCGCAAAGGTTACCACCATGAAAAACTTCTGCAAAGCTAACTTTGGGCTCCTGAAAACAGAGCTGGCTAACTTCACGGCACCCATACAAATGGAGAATAGTTGCATGTCCACTGAATCAAACACCAATGCACTGTATGAACACGTACATAAATGCATGGATCTCGCCTTACCCAACAGAACCAAGACACTCTCCTCCAAAAAAAGGAAGCCAATCTGGTGGTCCCCTGCCATAAACAAACTCTACAACAGAAGGAGGAAACTGATGCAGAATAACGTGAAGTCCCAAGACTGGAAAAACTCCCTTATCAGCCTCAACAAAAAGATGAGATCACTCATCAAATCCTCTAAAGCTAGCTATGAAAACAGAATTGCAGATAGTAAAGACAACCACAAGACCATCTATAGTTATGTAAAGAGTCTCCATGGCAATACCCAGATTTGCTTTTAGCTACTGCACAATGGTACCTCCTATACCGAGCCAACAGATATTGCCAATATACTGGCCGACAGATTCATTACCAACTTTACCCCTCTCCCTCCCCTCAAGGGACCAGTAACAATGCCGGTAGATTGCCAGGGACCCAGTATTACTGCTGCACAGGTTAAAACAGCACTGTCCAAGGCCAAGAATACAGCTTCTATGGCACCCGACAATATCCCTGGCTGTGTTCTACATGAACTACAGAGTGAACTGGCACCTCACCTATGTGCCCTGTTCAGTCACAGCCTCACCTCAGGCTTTGTCCCTACCGAATGGTGCACTGCTACAGCCATCCCTCTTCACAAAGGAGGAGTGACTACAGACCCTGGGAACTATAGCCCCATTAGTCTGATGAGTCTGATATGCAAAGCTATGGAATGCATTGTCATGGACCTTATAAACAAGGATATAGGGAATCTCCAAACTCTGTATCCCACACAGTTTGATTTTGTGAAGGGTAGATCATGCCTGCTGAACTTGGTCAAGTTCTTTGAGTCAGTCACCAGAGCTGTGGATGAAGGCAAGGTGGTTCACACAGCCTACCTTGATCTGGCCAAGGCCTTTGATACCATTTCCCACTCAGGAATCATAGAAAAACTCACTAAGCTATGCATCAACCCCTATATCACTAGGTGAGTTAGAAACTGGCTCACAGGTAGTAGAACTCACAGTTTGAAAGTAGCTGACTCCAAGTCAGACTGCCGACCAGTCACGAGTGGAGTCCCACAGGGTTCAGTCCTGGGTCCTCTCCTGTTTGGTATCTACTTCTCTGAAGTCCAGGCCAACACAAGGGGACTCTGGATGACAAATTTTGCAGATGATTGCAAGTTGAGAGCTATTATTAACTCCCCAAGTGATGTTAACATACTACAGAAAGCCCTCACTGAGACCAATGACTGGTGTCAGAACCATGACCTTAAGCTCAATGCCAAAAAATATGTCATCATCCCCTTTGGGAAAAACCCATTTCCCTTGAATTACCACATTGATGGTAGTCCACTGAACACAGAAGGCATTATAAGAGATTTGGGAACACAGGTTGATAGCAACCTCTCTTTTGACCACCAACTTGCCACTGTGGTCAGAAAGAAAGTCCTTCTATGTGGCACATCTTATTACTAAAGTTTTTGCATCCAGGAAGAAAGAGGTCATTGTCTCACTCTACTCTTCCCTCATTAGCCCAATCATTGAGTACAATGCCCCATTTGGCACGTACCTCACTAACACCTCCAACAACTGGAGAGGCCGCAAAAGTACCTCACAAAGAGGATCCTAGGCCTTAAACATTTGTCCTATATGGATAGACTAAAAACACTCCAACTATTCTCTGTCTCATATTGCCTACTCTCTGCTTGACTTACAAAGCCATGTCTAACCCAGCTGTGTTAGAAATGCTACATCTAAAGAAATCTCAATCCCTCCACACCACATGTTCCAGAGACCTCAACCTCATTGCCACATTCAAGAGAAGATGCTGGAGGGACAGGTTCATAACCCAGAGACTGCCCATGCTATGGAATAGACTTCCCATGCATGCCAAGCAGAACACCTCACTGGCCCTTTTTAAGAGAAATCTTGATGAGTGGATGGGAAATAGAAAATTCACCCCAGGGATCACTCCAGTGGCTTTACTCGACCGAGGCACTGGGAACTAAGGTTGGGTGGCACGATGCCAGGGTAATCCTATGGGCTAGGCTTGTAAAGGCCCCAGGGCCATTAGCCTAGTACCATCTAATCAAAATGCAAAAACATTGAGTCATTCCTGAGCAATGATTACATTTCAGAAGACACATTCCTGGAATACTCAAAATCCCAAAATATATAAAAACTCCAGAAGGAAAACAATTTTCTTTTGTACTCTTCAAGAAATCCTCCTCAAAAACAGAGTAATTTTTCTTAATATTGATAGTGTTATGGAAAGGGTAAGGTGCAGGATTAAGGTTAGAGACAGGGTCAGAGATAAGGTTACCATTAGCAGATATTAGTAAGTTGAGCTGTGGGGTGCTTGACCTCCTTCCACCATCTTACTAATACCTGCTATCCCTAACCTAACCTAACCCTAGCTCTAACCCTGCACTGTAGCTTGCAAAAATCCTTTCTGTAACACCACTGCTAATCAAGACTGACTGAGACATACACCAGCACATCTGGACAACACTAAATATATCCCCTTACTTAATCCTTACCCTAAACCTAATGCAAATACAATTGCACAAAAAGTCTTAACATCTAATGTGACCATTTTAAGTATGCCTGTACATTTATACATTAATAAAACCATCCCTGCTTACACTATTCCACTCAGCAAACTCATACTTCAACATACATGGCATTAAAACAGCACAACATTGAAATACATTTATACCCACAGTACACTTTTGGCAAAACTACCCTTCTACCATCTAGTATGTAACCATAGAGACAAGTAATAGATATTTAAGTGTGCATATCTGTATCTCTTAAGTAGTGCTTGATGGTTACTTGAAACACTGCTATGTGAAAACATTGTAAATTAAATAACTTATTCACTGCATTCATTGCTGATGTTTTGTTAACTTGGATGTTATATATTTTCAAACTGAAAAGTTCAGGAAAGTAATGTAATGTGTGGTGCTCCAAAATAATAATGTGAATCAATTAGAGATTAAAGATGCTGTTGTCTCACACTAAGCAGTGATACACCACATGTGCTTTGGACTACAAAGGTTATACTTTTGCCAGCTGT